>NW_011934127.1:41681-63405 GCF_000733215.1 Auxenochlorella protothecoides
ACAGGCGCCTATTTGACAATCGGTTGGAGGGTACGCTTCCCATTTCCCTGGGTGACATGTCGCAGGTCCAGATCCTGAGTCTCCAGAACAACCGGCTGACGGGGACGGTGCCGTCGAGCTGGCAGTTTGCGGGGCTGCAGGAACTGTACCTGCAGGACAATGACCTGGAAGGGGGCCTGCCCTCCGCCTGGGGCTCCAATGGTACCTTTGCCAGCCTCCAGATCCTCATGCTGGACGACAATGACCTGGGAGGTGAGGCCACGGCAGGTGCATGGCGTTGCTGGGCTGAGTAGAAGAAGGATCCTGTGCTCTCTGGGGCATGGCGCGCGGTCGGCGTACGTCTTGGTGCTGTGTCGTCTCATGTTTGTGCTGAAAGAGATCATGGTTAGCAGAGGGAGGATGCAGCGGGCGAGAGCCTGTTGCGAGGTTTCGATGCTGAGCTGTCTTATGCAGCTGGGCCCTCACAAGTGCGGCATAAGTCCCAACCCATGCCCCGTCCCGATGCTGCGTGCAGGGTCGCTGCCCATCAGCTGGGGCCTGGACGAGGCGCTGCCCACGCTGCGCACGCTGTACGTTGGGGAAGGAGGGGGATTGTGCCGCGGAAGGGGGTGGGGGGGCCCGGGCGGCACAGAGGGACTCTTTCTCCCTCACATACTGCTTGCCAGGGACGCTCGTGCTGGGGCCGCATGCCACCACTTCAGAAGTTCCTCCTGCGTCGGCTCCTGCCCCCAGGTCCTCGCCCCGTCCGCCCTGCCCACCCACTCACAACCCCCCTCCCCGCTCCTCCCTAAGGTCGCTGAGCAATGTGGGCCTGAGCGGCACTCTGCCCTCGGAGTGGGGCACCGGCACGGGCCTGAACTCGCTGACCTCGCTGGCAGTGCAAGGCAACGCGCTGTCCGGCTTCGTGCCCTCCTCCTGGGCGCAGCTCTCGTCGCTGCAGCGCCTGGTCGTGCGCCCCGGAAATGAGGAGCTGTGCGGCCCGCTGCCGGGCGGCTCCGCCTTCGTGGTCTGCTCCGAGGCCGGCGCCAACTGCACGCGCAGGTCTGGGGGCCGGCGGGGATGTTGTGACAAGGGGGGGGGTGGGGGTGGGGACTGAACAGGCTAGCAGTGCTGTGGTATGACTTGGGCCCACCTCATCAGCCCTCAGCGACCTCCCCCCCCCCACCCCGGTCTCCTCACACTCCATCGCAGCGACTCGGCCTTCACCGGCTCCTACTGCGCGGGCCTGGAGGCCAACCCGCCGCCGCCCGCGTCCCCCGATTCGGGGACCGGCAGCAGCTTCCCAGTGGCCGCCGTGGTGGCACCCATCGTGGCCGTGCTGGCCCTGGGTGCCGCCGCCGCGCTGTGCCTGGTGCTGCGCCGGCGGCGGCGCCGTGCCGCCGCCGTGGAGGCTGACGCCAAGGCCGCGCAGGTGGCGGCCGAGGCGCAGCGCATGGACCTGGCCCTGGGCACCGGCGGGCACCCGTTCGACACGGGGGAGGGGCAGCGTGCGTACACCTCCCCCTTCCTCTCCGGCATGCCCCCCGGGGGCATGCAGCACATGGTGCGCAACACGGGGAGCAGCGCCGGCAGCTTCCCCGGCGGGTCCCGGGGAGGTGCCCTGCGCACGCCGCACTCCTCGGGGTCGGAGGGCGGGCACACGCAGGGCACGCGGTCGCAGGCGCCCTCCCAGGGCACAGTGGGGGAGGGGACGCTGGCCGGGGCCAGCTTCGGCGCGGGGTCGCAGTCCATGAGCGGCGAGGCGGTGGGCTCCCCGCTCCCCACCCTCATGTCCACCATGGGCAGCAAGAACCCGGACTGGCCCACCCACATTTCCGGCTCCGAGAGCTCCAAGGCCCTGGACTCCGGCATGCTCTTCAGCGACTGGGAGATCTTCCCCAACGGTGGGTTGGTGGGGTGGGTGGAGGGGGGGTGGGGGTGGGGGGGAAATCTGGGGAGATGCATGCATGGGAGCAGGTCCTGAGCACAAGGGGGTTTGGGAGGGACGGCGCTAATGCCCTCCCCCACCGCGACAGCGCTTGTATGTGGCACATGCACTTGGTGGCGGCGTGCCACATGTGGTCATTCACCCCATGTTACTGCCACTTGGTTGGCTGGCAATGATAAACTATCTCCTAGGCAAACACTTCCCCACACATGAACCCCCCTCCCGCAGAGGTGGAGATCGTGAAGCGGCCCGACGGCTCGCCCTGGCAGCTGGGCAGCGGCGGGTTTGGCACCGTCTACAAGGCCCTGCGCAACGGGGTGCAGCCTGTGGCGGTGAAGATGCTCTCGGTGAGCTTCGGAGGGCATCTGCGTTCAATCCTGGGTGCTCAGGGTCTCTTGCCAGACATGGGGTCGGTCTGTGCGGTTCTGGGTAAGGCGCGAGTGGCTTTCTCCAGCTCTATGCCTGAGTGACAGCTGTGGATGTCGGCAGCAGAATGTCGTGGTGCACAAGCGCCTACAAGCGGCGCATCTGTCCCTTTCCCGATTTTTTTCCTGAAAGTATCTTGGCTACATCATCAGCCATCCCTCACGGATGCTCTCCAAACCTATACTGCCACCAATCTTATCCCTCAACCCCCTCTTTGGCTGCTGTCAGGCTGTGTCCGGGGATGTCCGTCAGGCAGCCCTGGAGGATTTCCGCAAGGAAATCTCCATCCTTAAGGCTTGCCGTGACCTCAACATCGTCCAGTTTGTGGTGAGTTGGCGGACGGAGGGTGAAGTGGAGGGGCATGTGGTGACAGCACAGTACCTCCAGTCATGGGCTCGCTGCCGCCTGCATGAACCTCGCACCGAGCTGAGGGAGTTTGTACCCCTGGCTGCAAGACCATTGAGCTTGACCAAGTGGCCAGAACCGTGATCAAGTCAACCAAACATGTACCTCGACCCCCTGGCTGTTGTCTGCTCCTTTGTGCAGGGCGCCTCGTTAGGGCCGGACAATACAATGCTGGTGACAGAGTACTGCGAGGGTGGCAACCTGTGCAACAACATTGCAGCGGGCCGCGTGACATGGTTCCGGAGGGGTCGAAAGGTGGGTGGAGTGGTCGTGGGGGGGGCCCTGGGAGGGCGAGGCGGTGTGATCTCACACAGGCCCTACTCTGCCAACCAACGACTCCCCATGTTTGGCACACCTGCCTCGGTTGCATGTGTGGGGTCACCAGCTCAGCAATGATGCGCAAGAGAGAAGGACCTTTCCAGGTGTCCCATGCAGTTTCAGTTGCACACTGCCAATCTTAACCATGCATGCATACCAGGCACATCCTGGAGGGGGTCATCACCCCTGCCCTGTGCCGGTGCCCATTTCTTACCCAGCCCAATCTTCGCTGGGTGCAGATCGCCCTGGACGTTGCAAAGGCGCTTGTGTTTTTACACAGTCGGAGAATTGTGCATTTTGACTTGAAGTCTCCCAACATTCTACTGGCCAGGTGAGTGTTCGGGTCTTGGGGGGAGGGGGGGGGGGTGCGTTGGAGCACCGAGTGTTTGGCATTCAACTCACAGTTCCGGCGCATCACCCGCCCCACCTAACGACCTCTCTTCTCCCCACGACAGGGATGGCACGGCAAAGATCAGCGATGTTGGGATGGCCAAGATTTTGAATAGAGACTACATCACTGGCGCTGTTGGTACCTTAGCCTGGTGAGCATGAGAGAGAGGGGTTGAGCCTGCGAGAGAGGGGTTGAGCATGAGAGAGTGGGGGCGGAAGGAGGGGCGCGAGACTCACCTGGTCTGGCTTTGCCTGTTTGTTGTGGTGTACCGCTTCCAACCCTGCTCCTCTCCTTCCTAACTCACCAACAGGGCTGCCCCCGAGATGTTGTGGGGGGAGCGCTGCTCGGAGAAGGCTGACATTTATTCTTATGGTGCGGCGGCGGGAATGCGGGGCACAGCCTGGGTTCCATTCATCTACGGTCTGACTCGGTGCTTGCAAGCGCAACCTAAGCCCACGCCACTTCTCCACCCGCTCGCAGGCATTGTTCTGTGGGAGATGTGCACTGGGGAGAAGCCTGTACGCGGCCAGCTGCGAGATGTCGTGTGCGTTGGGGTGGCTGCGCAGCGGCTGCTCGGGGCCGCTTGTAGTCCTGGGGCGTGGATGCTGTGGCGCCCGGGGGGGGGACAATTCCTGTCTGGTCCGCTGCCTGCCCACACCCAGCCCCCCCGCCCACGCTCCAACCCCCCCCGCCCCCCCTCCCTCCTTTCCTCTTCGCCAGGGTCCCGAGCGAGTGCCCCGAGAGCGTCCGCACCCTGATCCTGGAGTGCTTGGAGACCCGACCCACGCGCCGCCCCTCCGCGCTGCAGATCGTGGAGCGGCTGGTGGCGGGCGGCGGTGACCCACCCGAGGCGGGGACCAGCGCGCCGGGGTCTGTCGGGCCCGAGGGTCAGCTGCGGCGCGCCGCCAGCGGCGGCGACGTCGGCCCGCCGGGCGCGCCGCCGCGGCCGCCGCCGCGCGCTTGGCTCAGCCAGTCCGGAGCGCGAGACCTTCGCTCCGCGGGCGCTGCCGGCTTCAGCCGGCCGCTGGAGGGCGACGTGGGCGCCACGGGCAACTCCGTGCACAGCGTCTGAGCCCTTGCGCCGTGCCCTGCCCGCCAGTCACTGCAGCTCACATACCCCACGCTGCTCGGCATGTTGAAAGCACAGCAAACTCGGGGGCGGTGGTGGTTGGTGACAGCGCAGGCGGGATGACGGGGATGTGGTGACGGAAAGGGGGGTTGGGTGCCGTGAAGCATCCAGCCGCGGCGGGGTGGTGAGGGTGTGGGGGCTTGGAAAATGGGCAGTTGGGTTGGGGGGGGGCTGCACAGGCTCAGGACGAGCGCGTGCCATCGCTTGGGCAGGCAACAGCATCTGATGGGCTCAGCAGGAAGCAGGTGTGAGGCGGCAGGCCAGGCCGAGGATCTGGGCTACGCCTGCGATGGGGAGGGGGTGGCAAGGAGAGGCGGATGACGAGACTTGGTGCGCTTTGCACCACAGCCAAGCTGCACGTGCCTTGGCAGAGGCACACGACATCATCACTGGCAGTGGCGACGAACCATCCCCCGGAAGACAGTGCGACCCCATGGTCGCGCGCACCCGACACATAGGCACTCGAGAACCCTGCAAAGTCCACTGCATTCTGGATCTCCCTGCAGGTGTGACGAGAATGCTCGAGGTGTTTGGCACGCTCTCCCATGGCTCATCACTGCAAACGTAAAGCGTCAGCTATCTAGCTGCGGTTCCTGGCTGCCATTCTCCCAGCATACGTCCCACGTACTGGGTGCACAGGCACTTCCCGACCAACACAGGCCCCAGGCCAGAGCAACACCTGTGAGGGATGGCAGGAACTGTTTGGGCAACAGAAAGTGCATGAGCATCAGCCTCGGTATCGTGAAATCTGCCACTGCACTCCTGCCTCGTCCCCTTCCCCTCCCCCCAGACCCAAGCATCAACATACCCTGGGCTGGGCTGTGCGGCTGCCAGGAGGGAGGACAGGGAGTCCAGGATCTGCTGCTGGTCAGGTAGGGCCGTCGCATTCCTTGGGTAGATGAGGGACACAGTGTCCCTCTCCGCGTTGCACAGGTCGCTCACGGTCTGTATCTGGGTCACGCAGTCGCTGGACGGGCCAGCTCCCTCTGGCACGACAGCATCAACCTCCCCTTGGGAAGTCGCAATTATCCAGCAGCTTGCCATGACACACGCCCACAGGTATTTCGGAGCCATTACAGGATTATGAGACGACCTTGGTGCGCTGAGGAGGGCGGGGTCGAGGATTTCGCGCTCTCAACGTGCCCTTGGAGTCCCGCAGCACGTCCGGTCGGTTTGCCCCGGCACACTCTTTACTTCTACCGGGAGCAAATGAAGTATTCCTCCGATCAATCCACAAGCTTGATACTGTATGCGCGCAACCAGTACAGCGCTCCGACTTTCTGGCTCCTCCAAGTGAGGAGGCTGGGGGCGAAGTAACTGCACCTAGGCGGCAGCTAGGTCGGACCGACGGTTATGTAGGCCAGCTGTGACAACAGCACTCTGGAGAATTCGCAGCTTTAGAAAATCATGCCCGACTCAGCGGGTTCTCGTCTCATGACGTACTTTAAAGGGTGGGTGCTCTGTTGCCAGCCTGGCCCTGTGCACTCATGGCAACCTGGTCACACTCAGATCATTACAGAATATGAGCACCTGCAAGGATGAGGATCCACGCGTGTGCAGTGGCCTGCACACACCACTGTACACCATCAGCAGCGGGTGCTGATGTGCTTGTTGTCAAGCCAGTGGAAATCGAAGTCTGTATGTGAGCAGCATGGCGCGCGGATACTCGGTGCAAGGGTGACCAAGGCGACGCATTCTGGATTTCTTCCTATAGGCCCACGATGCTGCGCCCCTGCCCAGCGGACAGACCAACGTCAATGTCCTCCTCGATGCCCACCCTGTCCAGCGCCAGCAGGGGCACGCCGTGCTTTCCAGAAGGGAAGCATGGCCCGTCCACCGAGGCCCGCGCGGGTTTGGTGGTGCGCCTCTTTGGCATGAACACCAGGCCCCTCTTCTTGGCGGGGACCGGGGCGGCAGGGTCTGGCCGGACGTTTGCCGCCACGTTCTCGTCGCCAGCCTGTGGGTGCTGGTGATGAGAGGAGGCACACATGCTGATCAGAGCTCAGAGCTGATGGGCGCCTCTGACAGTGCGTGGCACGTATGGCGCGCGCGCCCAGCGGCGCATGCCAGCGGGACCTGTCGGCAATGCCCCTCATCAGGCATGCCCCGCCCTGCCTCCTCTCCCAGACAGCGAAGCTGGGATGCCCTGCTGGATACCTGGTCAGCCGAGGAGGGGACGGACGGGACCCTGCGCGCCGGGCTTGCTGCCGAGGTGGCACCTGCAGTTCCCAGCGCAAGGGGCAGCTTCACCGGGGAGGTGGTCTGGGAGCGCGACTCGGCGTCCCGTGCCTTGGGTGGGGTGACCAGCTTCCGCGTAGGTGCTCGTGGAATGGCAGACCTTTGGCTGGAGCGAGGTGGTGGGCATGGTGTCAGGCTGCTGCTCAGCCGAGCCGGGCACCCGCCATGCACAGGCGCCGCATGATCAGGGCGGGGCATGGTGCATGAATCGCATCGTCTCCTGCTGCAGCATGCTCCGCCCCCCAGGCAGGATGAGCCACCTGGGAACACTGCAGGCTCCTGATTCCCCCCGCCCCCCACCTCCAAAACCTCCCGCCACCTTGCCCACCTGTCCTCGGCATGCCCAGCAGATGCCATGAGACGGAGGGCGCGGGTGGTGTCGCCGCTGATCAGCCGGACCTGGTGAGCCCAGCCCTCGCCCACCGCCAGTTCCACATGCTTGAGCGATCTGTGAAGAGGGAGTTTGGGGGTCTGTATCATGCGCAGGAAAGCGGCATGCAGCAGAAAGACTGCGTGGTAGAACATGACGCATTCCCTCTGAACAATCAGAGGGGTGCTCGACAGCCGCCACTGGATGGCCCTCGGCGACACGAACGCAGGCGCTGCCTCCCCCAACCCCTCAGCCTGGCCATGGATCTGCCCGTGCACTACCTACCCCCCCCCCTCCCCGCAGAGAAAAAATGACCGAGCCTCACTCACTCCACGCGCTCCTCCCGGCTGCGTGCAGAGTCGAGGCGGGCTGTGAGGCTGCTGTCGGATGCCGCGGTGTCGTCCCCGTGCACCCTCAGCCCCACCCCGCTGGCCGACAGGTACTCGATCAGCTGCTCGGCGCTGATGTCCCCCGCCGTGAACTGGGCAAACATGGAGACCACGCGGGTCTTCAGCGCCGCCAGCTCCGCCTGGAAGCCGGCGGTCTCCTCCTCATAGGTGAGCTTCAGCCTGTCAAATTGCTGGAGCAGCGTGCCGTTCTCCAGCTTCAGGGACTCAGCGGCCGCCTCCAGCAGGCTCTGACGCTCCAGCAGGCGGTCGGCCCGCTCCAGGAGCTCCCGGTTCTCTTCTTGCAGTCCGGACTTGTCGTGCAGCAGCGTCTCGCAGCTGGCCTGCAGCTGGGTGGCCCTGGCCTCCAGTCCGCTCAGCTCGGCATCCACTGCTTGTTTCTGCTGCCGAATGGCAGACAGCTCCGACTGTGCATCCTGCAGAGGGCAGGGTGCGGGGCATGGAGGGCATGGAGGGGCCCGTGCCAGGCCTAAACCACCCTCGGAAGGTACGTGGCGGGTCACTCGCAGGGAAGGCGACACAACAGGAGACGCCAGGCACCTAAATCATGCCATCAACCTGCCTTGAGTTGTTTCAGGAGGGCGGCTTCGGACTGCCTGAGCCGTTTCGCGTCCTTGGCCCCGGGTTGCAGAGCCCGGTGCACCTCGAGCACGGCAGCGCCTCCCAGCACAGCGAGGAACAGCATCTCAGAGACTGAAACGATACTCGACGTGATTTGGGTGCGTCTCGCGGTCCATCACGCCGTGCTATGCAGGGCTGTCGCCCTCTCTTCGAAATTTTCCCGTCGGCTTCCGGGCACAGCACGCAGCACACGAACCTCTTGCGGGACTCATGCATGGCACAGCATGGCATGGATCCTTCACTGGGTATGCAATAGAAGGATAATTCTCCCCATTTAAAGGCGAACCGAGATCTTAACTTCCATCTGGCCGCACCCTGTACATTCGATGACCGAGCGGAAGGAGGAGGGTGGCCAGGGCTCGGGGGAGGAGCGTCTGCGCAATCTATTTGGCTACCTCACAGCGCGACACAATACAGATAAACCTGTGAGAATACATTCGAATGGTGGAGTTGGTTTTTGCTGTGTTCCAACGGCGAGGTTGTCGCCGACATGATGTTGTTCTGTCCACTACTCTAGTATGTATAAGTTCCCACCTTTCCCCGCTGTTCCCAGCTCGCCCCGGTCCCCGAGGAGCTCCGAGAATGGGCGAGATCGACCTCGCAGATGGCGTTGGTGGGCATCTCGCTGGGTACATATATGCAATGGAAGCAGGAGAGGGCGGCAGGTGAGGTGGGATGGTCTGTTCCTCAGGAAGAGGGTGCATTGCCATGGCCGTGCATCAACAACGTGTACGTTCCAGCAATCGCTCATGTACGTGTACGGTGTGCCTATTGCCGTGCCTACTCCAACCCTCTGACAGGTGCCCTGGTGGCCCCCACCGACGCCCCCTCTCCCGCCCACGCTGCGCGATACCTGGCCGAAGCCAAGACCCAGCGCCTCATCCGTCTGGCCAACCGCGCCACCAGGTAGCGCAGCCGACATTCCTGGAACCTGCTTGCTTGTGATCAGTATCAGTCGTAGTGACTTGTGGGGCCTGTTGCAGTCGCCAATGTACATTGCTGAGCCAGTAGGACATGCGGGCGCAAGAGGCACCCTCCAACAAGGGAACTGTCCCCCCTCCGGCAGTCCAGCATCGCCCTCCTGCTGGCCCGGGCTCTTGTCTGCCGCCCACCTGCACCATGATTCACATCGCCCCATGTCCAATGCGCAGCGTGGGTTTGCGGGTGGGGGCTCTGAGCGCTGCTTTCTTCTCCACCGAGCTCCTGCTGCGAGTGTACGACGGCGAGAGGCGCCCCCGACAGACAGCATGGGCAGGGGCGGGTGCCGGGGCCCTCTATGGCCTGGCCACCAACGTCGGACTGCCCTCAGGTGACAGCCCCCAGCACCACAGGGGGCTGGATGAGCATGTTGGCGCTGCATCTTGCTGTAGGCTTCCTTTTGACCTACCCCCTACTTGAATGACTCACCCTGTCTGCCTCCTGTCAGGACTGGGAGCTACCCGCTTGATAAGCACCGTGCTGGCGGGCAGCCTGGGGTCCCTCCTGGGATTCTGTGTTGGGTGGGTGGATCGAGCTACGGACGCGTGGCTTCCCGACGACCTCAAACGACAGCGTCAGGAACACTGGCGGCAGCTGCAGGACATCTGCGAGGGCAGAGGTGAGTGAACGGGAGCATCTGGAGGGGCGGAGGACTAGGGAGCAGTGCATTGTTGCGCTCATGTCGTCAGGAGCGTGTGCAGAGTCAAAGGGATCAGTTGTTGCACTTTCAGCAGTAGGTTACCTCTTCATGGCCCCCACTGAAGCTGCTCATGTCGGCATCCCCACCACAGACATGACCCCGCAGGCGCCGCCTCACCCAGCCAGCGACTCCATGGATGTCACTGCGGCGGTGATTGCATCCCTGGAGGCGAGTCTCCAAAAGGTACCGGTGGCGCCGCCCACAGAGGGAGAGCACTCCAAACCATCTGTGGCTGGGGTCACAAGGGCTGAGCCTGAGGGACGAAGAGCCTGGTGGCGAATCCTGGGATGAGCCTGATCATGCTTCTCATGTGCATCCGCAGTGTAGCATGTTGCAGCGATCCAGAATCTCGCGAGCCGCAGTTCCAAGCCTGGGACGGTGAGATGGGGGGGGAACGCCCACGGTGGAAAGGGTGGTCCGACACCCCCCATCCTCGCACCACAAAAGCAATCGGGCACGGCCAGCTGACTTCGAAGATCGCGTGATTGGACACTCTCACGTTCCGATCATCCCTGCACCATGTCTCTCCGCCACAGTATCGCCAGCCTAACCCGGGCTGTTAACCCCCTCCTTGCGGCGAGGTCGACCACCGCGAGCTCATCCCTGGTAAGTTGGGGGCCGATCTCCACCTTACTAGCGCCATCAGGATCGTTTCACATCTTACCGCCCCGCACCGTCCCGCAGTGCGCAAGGGTTAGCCATCGAGCCTTCACTGCCGAGACCTCCGAGAGCCTGTCAGACCTACCTGAGCCCGAGACGGTGGGGTGGGGCGCCACCAAGATGTCCGATATGCTTCAGGAGAAGGTAGGTGTGTGTTTCTCCATGTTCTGGCTGGTGGTGCTGCTCGCAAAGCCTTCCGACCTTGCACCCCGAGACCTAGCTCCGAAACTCTTTGTACAGGGCCCGGAAGCTGGCGCCTGGCTCTGGGTGTCCAGGGACGACCACGTCATTGACGCTGTGCGGAAGGTGCGATGCTCGCGTTGATCCGCCTATGAAATGGTGCCTGCCGCAATCTAGGCTAAGCACCAGCGCCTCAGTCCCTGCTAGGAGCACTTCCCCACTGTCCCACCCCTACTCGCCCTGCCCCTGCTCCAGATGACCAAGGCCAACGTGGGAAGCCTGCTGGTCTTTGACCCCTCCAAGATCGAGGAGCCCAAGGGGACGGACAAGATCCTGCACGCGTCAAGGGAGGCCGTCGTGGGCATCTTCACCGAGCGTGGTGAGGCGCGCCAGAGGGGTGGTGGGCCAGCCTGCCGGGGAGTGGCTGCTGTTTGCACTCGGGGTGGTAGCCTGTTGGTACAAGTTCCCGGAGATCAGGAGGCTTCCATGTGCACACCGGCAACCGGACCGATCTGGGGTCGGGTGGCAGCATCAGACTCTGTGCTTGGTGCCACCTGGCGTGCATTTCGTGCCTCTGTCACCCTGCGCGGGGCATCAGCCGCGACTATCACGAGGGTTGCCCTTTGCCACCGCGTCACGCCGTCCTCACCCACTTCCCCGCCGCTCGCCAGATTACATGACCAAGATTGCAGTCCAGGGACGAAGCTCCCGCGACACCAAGATCTCGGAGGTGATGACGCCCAACCCCATCACCGTCACGCCCAAGCACAGGTGTGGGCGGGAAGTGGGGAACAGCGGCTGTGCGTCGGGCAAGGGAGGCTTCATGGCGCCTGGGGCCTGGCCGTCTAACCCTGTCGCGTGCGGCAACGTGCTGCAGCAGGGGATCACGTCTGAAATTCCCGCTCCCCACTCTGCTTTCCTGCCCCTTCCCACCTCACCCCTCCCCCTCTTCCCTCCGCCTTTTTCGCGCAGCGTGCTGGACGTAATGGAGCTGATGATCAACAAGAACTTCCGCCACGTCCCTGTGGTGGACGAGGGGCGGCTGCTGGGCATGGCCTCCATGCGTGACGTGGTGCATGTTATGCTGAAGGAACACCGCGAGGAGGTCGGCCGGCTGCAGGAGTACATCCAGGGCACCTTCTGAGCGGCGACCCCTGCTCACCGCGAGGGCGGCATCAGGCGCCCTTGCCCAGAATCGGAAAGGGCCGCCGCGAGCGGGCGCAGGCTGCCCGGCGGCTGGGCGAGCAGGGTGCCCCGCACAGCGGCCATCGAACCCCTGGGGTCCCAAGCTCCGCGCCCACGACCGGCGTGCCTTCCCCCTGACCTCAGGCCAGTAGACCCGAGCGGGGCGGGACGCGCGACGTACACCTGGTGCGCCGCGCGGCGGGGACGTGGCGCGAGTGCTGCCGCCGCTGCCTGAGCGGATGAAAAACCCGCTCGCGAGGACTGACTGTCAAAATCTCACACATGTATCATTGCCACGGCACACTTTTAGCGAGCATGGATCCCTTTCACCTCATTTACCCACATCTTCGTTCCTGCCTCATGATGTAGCGTCAAGCACAGACTGGGTGCCCTGGGACGGAGGTCCCAGCCAGGGCCGGCCGGCCATGGAGTTGATTACCCGAGATTTCCCGCTCTCCGCATCGGGGGTGCTGTTCGATGGTGGCAGGCATGAAGTGCTGCGACACACAGCAAAGTTGACAGACGTTGACATATACATGCAAATCAAGTCCTGGTGCCTCAGCTGTGGCTTCACGGAGGGGAGAGCAGGGCGGAGAGATGGGTACCGAACTGGCAACGGCCAAGGCGGACGCCGGGTTTGCACTTTTCTTTGCCCAGGAGCTGCACCTCTTCTTCCAGCACCTGCACCATGCAGCAGAGACCTTCAATATCACCAAGGAGCTGCCCCAGTCCATCTTCAAAGGTGTGCACGCACGATCGAGGTCTGGGCCCACGCCTCGCAAGTGCCAAGGGGTGCTAAGCAATAGCACTCCCCCATGCTTGGCGCAGCCGGAAATGGGAAGGACTCCGGCGATGATGGGAAGAAGAAGAGGCGCGGAAAGAAGGATAAGGACAGGCCCAGGCGGAAACCCACGGGTGAGGGTTGGGAGAAGGAAGGGGTTTAGCCTGCCATTCCCCGAGTCTTGATAGTTTGGACTTCTGCTGTTGACTGAGCTGTCTCTGTTCGCATCCATCCCGCCAGCGTACAACGACTTTGTTAAGAACGCAATGGAGGATCTGAAGCTCAAGGGTCTGGCCAATGGCAAGGAGCTCTTTGCATTGGCAGGTGTGTGATTCGAGCCAAGGATGGGGCGGGTGGGCGTCGCTTTCATGCTCATATCCAATTTTCTCACCAAATTGTCAAGGATGCAAGGGGAACCTGTCTCAATCCATCTCCCCCCCCCTCCATTTCAAGTGGCTGAATGGAGCAAGCTGAGCGATGCACAAAAGGCAAAGGTGACGGAAGACTTCAAGGCCAAGGGTTCTGCGGAGCCTGGATCATCCTCTGGTGAGGAGGAGGCAGCCGCAGCACCCCCTGCTCCCAAGCCTGTGGCACCCACAGTGGTCAGCCCCCCGCCGTCCGAGAAGAAAAAGAAGAAGAAGGGGCAGGATGACGATGGCGAGTCCAAGAAGAAGAAGAAGAAGAAGAAGCATCAGGTGCTGAAGGGGTTCGCTGGTGCGGGCATATTTGAGGCGATTGTGATTGCACAGCATGCCAACAAATGTCCGTTGTAATCAGACCCTCCCACCACACGCCCACTCCCACCACACGCCCACTCCCTCACAGGATGCTTCCTCGGACTGAATGCGGGTGCCGTTGGCGTGCCAGACACCATGACCATGACAATGACTCCAACACTGACAGTTCTTGAAGTCAAATCCATTAACTGAGCGGAGCATACCAAGGAGGTGCATGAGTGCAGTGAAGGAAGGTGCCGAGGCTTTGAATGGTATGCTTGACTCGTCCTCACGAGGATCAAGACTTTCAGCAGAGTGGGAGACGACTCCGACTCGGTCGGAATTCTGAGAGCGAGGCCGTGCTTGTGACGCGCCAATCGTCAAGCGGTCCGGCCGATTGTTCGTCGCATCGAACAATGGCTCAATGATGGGGTAAAGTACTCTGCGTAAACCGCACCACCCGCACTCCAGGCCAACCTGTGGCCCCCATGCTGAGGCGTGCCACAGCAGCGGCGGTGCTGGCGACAGGGGTCGCCGCGGGTGTATCCTACTACAAGTACAGCACCACAGGGAGGCTCTGGGGCGGAGCATGGGGACCCGAGGAGATCCCCGGTCTGGAGGAGGTGCCGGCCTCGGGCCCCGCCCACCCCCCTCCCCCTCAACCGTCAGGTAGGCCCCTCTCCGACCGCCATGATCGCTTCGGAAGGTGCTGGGGACCTGTGGGGTGAGGCATGCATGCGCACCCAATCGCCCACGCCCACGTTTCCCCCTCCTCCAGGCCGCGCCCCCGCGCACCTGCACCCCCCCACCCGCACCTACCCCTCCCCGCACCTCCTGGCGGCCTCCAACCCTGAGGCGGTGCGGGCGCTGCGCTCCAACTCCCCCTCCCCCACCGCGGCGGGCGGGAGGTTCACCGACGCAGAGCTCATGCGCTACGCGGTGGCGGCGGGGTGGCTGGCCGCCGCCCCCGGCTCGCCCGCCGCCGCCAAGTGCCTGGCGGCGGCGGCGGCCGCCGCGCGGCGCACCGACGCCTGGCTGGCGTCGGCCGTCTGGGCCACCCCCGCCCAGCTGGTGCAGGCGGCCCACCTCGCGCACTGGGCCCCGCCCGGGGACGAAGGCCCCGGCGCCCGCCCCGTCCTGGTCCTGCGCGTGGGCGCGGCCTCGCACGAGGCGCGCGGCCGCGCCGCGGCGGCCGCCTACGGCGACGTCATCGTGACGCTGGTGCAGGGCGCGGTGATGGAGGGGCGCCTGGCGGACGTCCCCGGCGAGGGCCGTCCCCAGGACCTGGTGGTGCGCGTGGATGCCGGCGGGGCCAGCGTCCTGTCCTCCACCCGCATCCTGCCGGTGGTGCGCCACGTGGCCACCACCCTGAATCAGCACTTCCCGGGCCGCCTCTACGTCATGGAGCTGCACAACCTGCCGCCATTTGCCACCTGGCTGGTGGTGGCGGTCAGGGGACTCATGCATGCCACCACGCGTGACAAGGTGGTGGTGGTGGGGGAGGGCGGACGCCACGCCGCGCCCCCCCCCTGATGCTGCACGCGCTTGTCCCAGGGCGGGGGCAGGGGTGAGTGGTCCTCCTCCTCCTCGGTGCCATGGGCTCCGCCAGGCCCTCTAGCTGGCGGTACACTCGGCGCCAGGCCCTCTGGCTGGCGGTACACTCGGCGCCAGGCCCTCTGGCTGGCGGTACACTCGGCGCCAGGCCCTCTGGCTGGCGGTACACTCGGCGCCAGGCCCTCTGGCTGGCGGTACACTCGGCGCCAGCTAATATAGTGTCTGACACTGCAGACACCCCATGTAATATGTCTCGAGCACTTGCCAGGCAAAGGCTCAGGCAGTGCCCTGAACCGGGAACGAGCTGGGGCGGACACTTACATCGTGAGGGGGTGGGAAAAATGGAGGCAGACGCCGTGCAGGAAGATACAGGGAAGCCGGCGCTGGGCACGGCGGGGCGGGGTACAGTGACGTGTGCACATCGAGGGGGGTTCATTCTTGCGCAAACAGCGGCAAGGCCGCGGGCGCGCTGCTGCTGTCTCTCCTTGGACAGGAGCGGACTGGCCAGGACTACTTGAGGCGCTCCTCCCGGGTCCGGCGCAGGAGCGCCCCCGCCAGCTGCAGGGGTCCGGGCGGCCCGCTGCCGTCCGCTTCGTCGGCCAGCACCACGACGACCGCCTGTGCGGCGGCCGTGCTGCGGAAGAGGGCGTGCGACGCGGTCTCCACCACCGCCACTGAGGCTTGGGGCAGCCCCCGCGCCTCCTCCAGCTCCGCCGCGTAGGCCTCGGCCGCCACCAGGGTCTGGAAAGCCACGACGCCGTCTGCCACCCGGCTGCAGGCGATGCGCGGGCTGCTCCAGCCCATGGCCTGCGATGTTGGGCGGGGTGGGGGTCAGGGGGGAGATGCGTGAACTGCTGGAACGGGAGGCCTGACCCCTGCCAGCCACTCTTCTCGCCAAGCAGGCCCCATGCCCTTGCACGCTGTCCCCCGTTCTAGCTTGATCAAGCCCTAGCCACCCAAAAGAGAGCAGGAAACTCCGCACGACACCCACCTGGTTGAGCTCGTCCTGGACGCCCGCCAGCGGCAGGCGGGTGCGCAGCGTGTGCAGCGCGCCGGGCGCCCCGCTTGCTGGCCCGCCCTCGCTCAGCGCCAGCACGTAGAGGGGGCGGGGGGCCGGCCAGGGGCAGCCCTCGTGCACGCGGTAGCTGCGCTCCAGCTTCTCCTCCTCGGCGACGGCCCGGGCCAGGAACTCGGGGGATGTCATGCGCTTGAGCAGGGCCAGGGGCGAGTTTGGCACCTGGGAGTTGGCCTGGGGCGAGGGTACGGGGTGTGTGGGTGGGAGGTGGGTGGGTGAGTCAGCCACGGGCCTCGTACACGATGCTGCCAAAAGATGGCAGCGATACACGCTGGACCACAGCAGGTCAGCCCCACATCCAGCAGGCCCCACATCCAGCAGGCCTCACCTCGTCCCTGAGGGCAGGCTGGGCCCGAGGGCTCCAGCCTGTGGACGACTTGTATGCGTTCAGCGTCTCCCAAGCCTCCACGAGCGTCTCCTCGGACGTCTCCGTCGTAGGGAGGGGGTACCGGATCCGCCTCTCCTGACCGTCAGGGTAACGCAGGACACGCTCGGTGGCAGCGGGGTCGCCGTCAGGCGCCCCTCTGGTGCCTGTATAGGCTCGGCATGAGACGAGGTGTGCCCTGGAGGGGCCCCGCTGTGTGCGCGCTCTGCGAGGGAGACAGGTGCCCCGGCCTGGGACCACTGGGCCAGTGGTCGTGCCAGCAACCTCCGGCGATCTGCCGACTCCCATGCCTGACGCCCGGAAGTCGTGCACGAGCGTGGAAATCAGCGGGTCAGGAATGTTTCCCAGAGGGCAGGGAGCCCACCGCCCATATGAGCTCCGAGACCCTCGATCGCAAATCTGGGCTCTGGTCTGGCTTCGCGCCCTCGCTCCGGAGAACCCCTGCTCCCTCCGAAAGCGCGTCGCGAGGGTGTGCTTTACCACGGCGATCACACCCACTTCCCTTCCTCGCATTCCAGATATCCCGTTCCGATACCTATAATGTTTTCCTCGGCGGATAACAAGCTGCTGGACCAGATATTCAACCTCAAGTTCACGAGCAAGCAGCTGGTGCGGGCCTCCAGGAAGTGCGAGGCAGAGGAGAAGGCCGAAAAGATAAAGATCAAGAAGGCCATCGAAAAAGGTATGTCCCTTGCGACTCACACGTCGAGGTGGTGGGCGCCACATGCTGCCCAGCTTCACCACCCACCCACCTGCCCAGTACGTCCTGACCCACGCAGACAACCATGAGGGCGCCAAGATCTATGCCCAGAATGCCATCCGGAAGAGGGCGGAGGCCCTGAACTACCTCAGGCTGGCCTCCAGGCTGGATGCAGTGGTGTCCAGGCTTGACACGCAGGCCAAGATGCAGGTGCGAGGGGAAGGGGGGTGGGAGGAGGAGACTCGGGCAGCGCAGGGCGCTGCTGTGTGAAGTCACTGTCGCCTCAGTCCCTCAAGCGGATGCGCAAGAAGGCTTGCCCAACAGGTATTTTGTCGAGGGGTGCAATGACGCGTGACGCTCCCACCCATGACCCCACTTTCCGCCTCTCCTATGTTCCCGAAACCCCTCAGATCATCAACAAGAGCATGGTTGGCATCGTGAAGTCACTTGACTCGGCACTCAAGGCTAACAATCTTGAGAAGGTTGCTGCAACCATGGACCAGTTCGAGAAGCAGTTTGAGAACCTGGATGTCCAGAGCGAGTTTGTGGAGCAGGCCATGGGCAACCAGGCCGCGCTCTCCACACCCGAGGACGAGGTCAACCTCCTCATGCAGGTGGGCTGCATTAAAAGTTGGTCAAAATCAGCCTGGTCTTTTCCCCGTAGCCATCCTGTCTTTGATTATGGGGGCTGAGACCGGTGCCGAGTCTTTGATGCACCTTGACGCCACGAACGGTACCTTCCCACTGCTGAGAGTGCAGAAAATCTGGCATTCTTTCCCCCACAGCCAACCCCTCAACACCCACCTTCCCCTTTTTCCCCTCCTCGCCCATGCAGCAAGTGGCCGATGAGCATGGCCTGGACACCAAGCTCGGCCTCCCAGCGGCGGGTGCAGCCCAGGCAGCTCCCACACCAGCGCAGAAGGAAGGCAACGACCTCGCACAGCGGTTGGCGGAGCTGCGAGGCAAGTAGAGGCCCCGGCCAGGCTCTGCACTGTGTAAATCAATTTCATAAGCTGGCTTGCACTGGAATCCGCCTGTGTCCGGGGGATCGTCACTTGCTCTTACAGACGGGTGTAAAACTTGGAGGGTGTTGAGAAAAAAGAAAGACGCCTCGGGTTCCCCGGGAGTGGTGCTCCGGATCGTCGTGGGGTGTCATGCGTGAAATTGAGGCAACGCCACAAAGAGCCATGGGCTGATCACAGCTGATTGAAGGCATCCTTCAGATCACTCCTGTCCTGGCATCCTCGTGATGAGGAGGTGTTTGCTGGACCCAGCCCCGTGCCCGCCCCCTGCCACATGCTAGAAGAAGAGGCGCAGCCCCCACCCGGTCGTCCCATCGCCATGGCATATGCAGGGTGAGGGATGTGTCTTGCGGGATCCAGTGCCATCGCGACGCTTGCAAAGGTCATAATGGAGCAGTATGGCGACTCCTCGTTGCCACTCCCTGCAGGCAGTCTGCCGTGCCCAAGATACCCAGCGAGAGTACCGGGGCCAAGTGGGAGGATCTGCGACGAGAGGTAGGCCTTGGTTCATTCCGAATTCTTAGCTCTCATCCCTGCACATCGGGGCTGCTCACTCCGTCGGCCCATACGCTGCACAGGCCCGGAAGATCGAGGGGGAGTTGGACATAAAGCTGGCTGCCTATGGAAAGCTGTGCACCAGCTTCGAGTACGGATACACCCGTGGGGAGAGTGGGATCGCAGCGGACCAGGTGCGACAAGGGCAGGCTGCAGTGGGGATGCGTTGTGCACCTGGCGGCGACCCGACTCTGTCCCACACGCTCTCCCCTGCTCCCCTCCACAGCTCCTGCAATCCAAGGCCAGCGACATAGAGCGCTTGCTGTCACGGCTGTCTGACACCAACGAGTCTATGCAGCGGAGCATCGGGGGCGGGCCAGACGCGCGATCGCACACCCTGGCGCGGCACCGCGACATCCTCCACGACTACCAGCAGGTCTGACTGGCGTGGGCGGGCCTACGGGGGCTGGGGCTATTGTGTCTCGTCGATATGTGGGCTGTTTATTGCATTCAGCAACCGTGACTCCCGCAGGATGCACGATGCTGTGGCTGCCTGGAGTTGTAATCATGGTCTGTGTTGGGGGAAGTGCCTGACGCTACTCCCATTCTTGGGCACTCCAGGGGCACCCAAGGCCACCTGCCGGTGTGCCCTTTCCTGAGTGGGTGGTGGGGCCCTTTGCCGATGCCTCTATCGTCCAGCCGCCACCCCTCAAACCATCGCCGCCCAGGCACCGCCCCTCAAATCAACGCAGCCCCGCCGGCGGCGCTCACCCCAGGCACCGCCCCACCGCAATTCAACCTCTTCTCACCCCCCCCTCCTCACTGCAGGAGTTCCGGCGGCATGCCAGCGTGGCCGGGTCGGCCCGCGACCGCGCTGACCTCCTGGGCGCCGCTGGCACCTCCGGCAGCGCGTCAGCCTCCGGCCTGGGCGCGCCCGGCTCCTCGATGGGCCTCCTCCTGCGCGAGCGCGGCATGGTGGCCAGCAGCCACGCCGCGCTGGACGACGTGATGGGCACTGCCCACGGCGTCGCCGCGGGGCTGGGCCAGCAGCGGGAGGTGTTCGAGGGCGTGTCAGGCAAGCTGGGCTCTGTGGGCGCCGCCTTTCCCGTGGTCAACACCCTCCTCAACGCCATTCGCCGCAAGAAGAACAAGGTGGGTTGTTTTTCATTGCAGGAGGGGGGGGGGGTTGTGGTGATGTGCAGGGATGCATGGCGGCTGGGGATGGAAGGGGGGGGGCGGCTGCGCTCTTGGCCGCTGCCGTCTTCTGTAGAGCCTATGACATCCCTCACCATCTAGCCCTGCCCGCTTACACTCAGGACAACCTCATACTGGGCAGCGTGGTGGCTGTGTGCCTGCTTTTCATCCTGATCTACTGGGTCAACAAGTAGGACGGGACGGAGTACGGACGGCGAAGGCGCGGCTGGCGATCGGTTGTCTCGCCCAGATGTGGCGCTTGCTTGGCGACAAGTTGCCCGTGGTCCAGACTGAATAGCTGCCATCTATCATTATCGATGCGAGTCTCCTGGCGATGGAGGGGCCGCCGCTGCCACCGCTTTACCCCTGCCTGGCATCAGGTCATCAGGTCACAGAGCTGACGCTGGAAACTAACCGCCTGCTGTCATTCTATGGTCCCAAGTGGTTGTACGGTGCCCGCCACTGCGACGTGCTCCGTGATCTGGTGGTGCGCGCAGGTTGCAATCCTGCTCGTCGCTTGACCAGGGCTCTACCAATGGCTACAAGTACTGCCAATTGGGAAGAATGCAAGTCTTAACTGGCAAGGAGTAGTTTATTGGAGCTGCGGTAAAAGATTATTTGATCTATGTGGACAAAGCTGCGCTCCTTTGTTCTGAGGGCTTGTCAGACATCCGTATGCCTTGGGGTTGGCCGATGCCGGGCATTGCCCTCCCCGGATAGAGTAAGTGATCCCAGTGTGGCTAAAGTGCTTCCGAGCCTCCATCCTTGAACTCCATCCGAGACGCTCTCAAGTGTTTCCAAAATTCTCAGCGATTTATCCAAGAGAAAGCTTCCCACGTCACGGAATGAATAGCAGTGGTCTGGCTGCAGAGGCCCTGAACGTGGCACACGAGCTCGCCAAGCTGCTGGACACGGGCCTCGACAGGGAACAGCTATCTGTCTGCATCGCTCTTCTAGAAACCGGTGTAAATCCAGAGGTAGGTCAGGGATCACTGGGCCACCTTGTCCCGCGAAACGCCTGGCTCACAACCTATGCTGCCAAGCCTGGGCGCGATCCGACATCACAGGCCCTTGCGGAGGTAGTGCGGCAGCTGCGATCCCAGGACGGTGCTTCCACGCCCCCTTCCTCCTCCTGATCGCGCGCCTCGCGTCGCCGCATGGCCACCCTGGGCGTGGAGGCCAGCGTGGCCTCGGGGGCCCAGAGTGGAGCGGACTGCTCCGAGCCCCCCCCGCCCCTGGTGGGCCAGGCCGGCCAAGAGTTTGTGCAGAACACGCTGAGCACGCACGACCCCCTGGAGGCCATCGCCGAGATACAGAGGCGGGGGGGCCTGCCAGACCCGCGCTGCGCCCCCCTGCTCGGCCTCCTTGACCAGCTAGGGGTCTCACGGTGCGTGCCTGTGCGTGTGTGTGTGTTGTAGGGGGGTTGGTTGTCTCGAGGGGAGACTGGGGATTCCCCAAGGGCATGTGCATGCAGGTTACCCCCCTGGCTCGTTCGCCTGGGTATCCCCACTCTTGCCCGCGCTGCGGCTGCGGCAGCCGGCTACTTGCATCCCTGCCATCCCCATCGCCAGCGCTTCTTGGCAGACCTGACGTGCCTCGCCATCCAGCCCCTCCCCTCCCTGTCCTCTGAGGACCCCATCCCCGCGCGCGCCCCCCCCCCCATTCGCCCAGGTCTGAGGCCTGCCGTCATGTGCTGCAGTCCGCCATGCGCGACCTGCTGGCGCGGGTGGAAAGCATGGGGCCCGATGCGCTGCTGGGCCTGCTGGAGCTCTCCTTCCCCTTTGTGGGCCTGGCCGAGCTGCGCGCGGTGCCCCTGGCGGTGCTGGATCGCCTGCACCCCGTCCCCGCCAGCTTCCTCAAGCAGCTC
>NW_011934127.1:63747-66496 GCF_000733215.1 Auxenochlorella protothecoides
GCGGAGGTAGTGCGGCAGCTGCGATCCCAGGACGGTGCTTCCACGCCCCCTTCCTCCTCCTGATCGCGCGCCTCGCGTCGCCGCATGGCCACCCTGGGCGTGGAGGCCAGCGTGGCCTCGGGGGCCCAGAGTGGAGCGGACTGCTCCGAGCCCCCCCCGCCCCTGGTGGGCCAGGCCGGCCAAGAGTTTGTGCAGAACACGCTGAGCACGCACGACCCCCTGGAGGCCATCGCCGAGATACAGAGGCGGGGGGGCCTGCCAGACCCGCGCTGCGCCCCCCTGCTCGGCCTCCTTGACCAGCTAGGGGTCTCACGGTGCGTGCCTGTGCGTGTGTGTGTGTTGTAGGGGGGTTGGTTGTCTCGAGGGGAGACTGGGGATTCCCCAAGGGCATGTGCATGCAGGTTACCCCCCTGGCTCGTTCGCCTGGGTATCCCCACTCTTGCCCGCGCTGCGGCTGCGGCAGCCGGCTACTTGCATCCCTGCCATCCCCATCGCCAGCGCTTCTTGGCAGACCTGACGTGCCTCGCCATCCAGCCCCTCCCCTCCCTGTCCTCTGAGGACCCCATCCCCGCGCGCGCCCCCCCCCCCATTCGCCCAGGTCTGAGGCCTGCCGTCATGTGCTGCAGTCCGCCATGCGCGACCTGCTGGCGCGGGTGGAAAGCATGGGGCCCGATGCGCTGCTGGGCCTGCTGGAGCTCTCCTTCCCCTTTGTGGGCCTGGCCGAGCTGCGCGCGGTGCCCCTGGCGGTGCTGGATCGCCTGCACCCCGTCCCCGCCAGCTTCCTCAAGCAGCTCACCGCCGACGGCGCCCTCTTCCGCGAGCTGCCCCTGGGCGTCCAGCGCCAGGTCTGGGACCTGGACCGCAAGCTGCTCCAGGCCCATGCACTGCCCCTGGTCCTCGGCTACGCGCACGAGACGGCCACCGTGCTGCGCGCGCTGGACATGCGCGAGGCGGCGGCAGCGGCTGGAAAGGGCGGCCGTGCAGGCGCCCCGGGGCCGCGCACGGGCAACCCTCCGGCCGCGCCGCCCGCGCTGCCGCGCCGCATCCTGCGCCGCGGCTCGGCGGCGCTGCAGCGCCTGACGCGCATGGTGGGCGGGGGCCGCCAGATCTACCGCGGCCTGGCGGAGCTGTGCGCCGCGCGCTTCCGCGACGGCGATGCGCTGTACGTGGGCGTGCCGGAGGCCGCGCTGTGCACGCTGCGCTCCCAGCTCCTCATGGCCCTGCACGACCTGGGCCAGGCGGAGCTCTGCTCCCGAGACCCCTGCCACAAGCTGGCCTGGACGCTGGATGCCTGCCTCATGGTGATGAGGAGGGGGGGAAGGGGTTGGGGTGTGTGAGTTTGGGAGGAGTTTGTCGGCGGGGCGACTGCGCCGCGGATCAAACAGAGGGCCACCACCGTGATCCCCAGAAGCGATGCAATCTGGATGCTTCTTGAGTGCGGCGCTACGTCCTGGAGGCCGTTGGGTTGTCCTCAAACCTCCTTTCGACCCTTCGCCCCATTCGCACATGATCGACAGGATAAGCGCCTGGACTCGCGGCGGCTGCAGGAGATCGGCAACTTCTTCGTGCGGTTCGAGGATCACGCCCCCTTTGCGGCCAGGGCAGGCAGCTCACGGCGTGGTCATAGGGGGGCCCAGCAGCAAAGATCACAGCGCTCCGGGAGCCGGGGTGAGGTGCACAGGAAACGGTGAATCAATTGGGCGACGGGTGTCGGGAGTCCTCAGCCGCAAGGCGCCAAGCTTGAATGGATGCTGGCAATCTGCGCATGATCGGGGCTGGCAAGGAAGTGCCGGGTGGCACATCAGCAGCAGGCTCACCTGGCATGGTCCCTGGGTTTGGAGGAGAGTATGGTATTCCCCTACATTGCTCTGCTTTCTCCGTCCATGGCTTTCACCCCTGCACCCTCACAAAGAGGTAGTCCCTGCCAAGCCTGACCACCTCGCCTCCCCTTCCCTCCCGGCCTTTGCGTGCAGCCTGGGAGGATGATGCGGAGAGTTCGGGCGCGCCGGGGGCGTCTGCGGCACTGGACCCCTTCCAGGAGCTGGGGGATGCGGGGATGGTGCTCAGAGACCCCTCAACCCTCCACCTCATTGTGCACAATGTAAGGCGACGGGGGGAGGTCTGGAGGGTGGGGCAGGTTGGGCAATGGCGCCCTGGTCCCCACACAGAGGGACAAGAGGGTGCAGGGGCGAGCGCGGGAACCCTTCAGCGCAAGGGCATTTGGGGCTCGCTGCTCGGCGCATGATCCTGGTGCACCAAATCCCTTTCTCTCCACCCCATCCCGCGCCGGCGCAGATCCTGCAGCACGTTTCGGCGGCAGTGGAGGAGGAGCGGCAGCCCAAGGACGATGCCGAGCTCGTTTTGCTGACCCGCCTCCTGCAGCTGGCAGTCGGCTGCCGTGCGGGCCTGCGCCAGGGCCGAGTGGTGTATGCAGGTGAAGGCTGTGTGTGTGTTTTGGGGGGGAGGGAGGGGTGTGTGTTGGGGGGGACCAGGGCCTCTCAGCGACGCAGATTGGGGGTGACTCGCCTCTGCACGCCTCATCCCCGAGCTGGGGCCTAAGAATCAAGTCTCCTCACATGCGTCCGAAGTTCCCTCTTCTGTTTACCTCACCCGCCTTTACCGTTGCACAGAGGCCAGCCCAGAGATCATGACCACGCTATACCCCACGCTGGCCAACTTGATGCTGGAGGCAGCCCTGCGTGACCCTGGGGAGCCCATTGACTCAGGCAAAAGGCCACGGGTTGCGTTT
>NW_011934127.1:67628-70150 GCF_000733215.1 Auxenochlorella protothecoides
TCGTGACAGGATGGCCAGCAGGGGCGCGCTGCATCGTGGCACAGGGCCGAGACTAATCACTGCGCAGAGTCTCTGTGGCCCCCCCTTGCACCTCTCGCCAGCCGTCGGCCTTGCCCTTGCCGCTGCTGTCATCGGCAACCCCCTTTCCTCCACACAGAGACGGAGGCGGCGGCGCTGGAGACCCTGACGCCCCTCCTCAGCAGGAGTGAAGCTGTGCGGAAGGTGGCGCAGATGTTCCTACTGGAGCGGTTGGAGGAGCGGGACCTCCTCACGGCCACTCTTCTGCTGCAGACCATGGCGAGTGCCTCGGTGGTTGAGAGGCTGAGGGTGCATGCTGTGTGGTTGACAGCGGTGAATCGAGGGCTCAGTGCCCTGCCTGCAAGGCAGGCCTTCAGATGCTGCTTCAAGGTGGCGCCCAAGTCCACAGCTGCGTGAACCTGGCTTGCCAGGTTCATGTTGCATGCGTATGCCCGGGCAGCCCTGACCAGACCCGTGGCTTCGGACTCATGGCCTTTCCCCTTCCTTCCACCAGGCGGGGGCCATGGAGACCATGACCGACAAGTCCATCCCCGAGTTCGCGCCCTTTGGCTTCTCTCTCGCCCGCCAGCTGACCATCCTGCTGACAGGCACGGGCATGGGTGTTTTGCGGGGGCAGATGTGTCGCCAGCCGCCCAAACTTGGGAGGGTGTTGTGATGAGGGGGGGATTCATCTGCGTCACTCCTGAGCTTCCCTGGAGTGGGGCGGTGTTGTGTTTGTGAGCTCATGTGCACCCCGCTGTTGGCCCATTCTACGAGAGCACAGAGGGCGCGGTGAAGGTGGAGGATGGGATCTGGCAGCTGGCGGTAGACCGCGTGCTCGTCAAGCTTGTCGACTCCGAGACAGCGGTGAGCATTCTTTCTCCCTGGCTTGTGTTGCGAGAAGCAGCCATGCGCATGTGCTGTTGAGGCTGCTGGGGAGCAAGCACCAACCAGGCATTGGGCTAGGCCGGCGCGCTATGCTCAGGTGAAAGTGTCCACCGCCTCGCACCTTCTGTTCCAGGCACCCGCCTGCATTCTCCTGGCCCCAACCACCGCAGGTGCACGAGGAGGTGCTGCGCCTCCTGCTGGCAGCGTCCTCCCAGATCCCGCTGCTCCCCCTGGCCAACTACCTGCACCACACGCTGAGCAACAGCAGGTGCCCCTCATGTTTAGCTGTTGTGACATGCATGGTTTGACTAAATGCCAAGCGGTACGCAGTCTGGGGAGGTGCGAGGATGCAGTCTATATTCAGTCGCCAACAACCCCCCTCATCCTCCCAGAAAAAGCCGCAAGAGGTTCAAGAAGAGGAAGCTGGTCAGCCTGGAGCTGGAACCCTGGTCAGAGTATGCAGGCGCGGCCTCCGAGCCTGCCTACTCGGACGGCTACGCCTCTGCAGGCTATACCAGCGGTGCGTGTGTGCTGTGGAGTAGTTCAGAGGGAAGGCGATGGCCAGAATGCGCCTGCTTCCTTGTGGACGCTTGCAGAAGTCTGGGGTGCCTCGAGCCCCCTATGCTGCTGCCCGCGCTGGAGGGCCCGCCTCCTCCAAGTTGCCCTGCCAAGCCTTGTCTATGCCTCAGCGACCCCTTTTCTCCCCAACCCCCGCTCCCCCTCCGCAGCCGGGTATGCCAGCCAGGGTGACGACACGGAGATGGGGTCCAGGGGCGCAGACGGCATCCGCGCCACCTACGTCCTGTTTGCGCAGAGGGTGCCTGGCCTGAATGCGACCACCGCCCCAACCTTGCATGCATATCTGGAAGCCGGGTGACTGTGGTGTCTTGTATTCTACATGAAGTGAGCAGGAAGAGTCATGCAGCCAGGGTCAGCAGGGAGCGGACAGGGCACGAAAGGCCCCCTTGCGCCACAGTCCGCGCATTGCAGGGGCAGGCAGTCGCAGCCTGACATGCCATGACACGCGAGCAGCCGTACGCTCACCCAAACACGCCGCCTGACGCGGCTCCCAGGCGGCCTGGGCACACCTGTCTTCAGCTTCCGCAAGCATGGTGCTCGAACCCTTGCCGGCAGCTCGAGCCAGCACGCCGAGCGCCCTGCCGCGGTCCAGGCCTCCTCACTGCCCTCGCCGACCGCTCGATCACCGACTCAGTCGCCCAGGTAGTAGAACGTCCCCGCCGACTTCTGCTCCCGGTCCTTGAGCGACTCCTTCTTGTTGATGCGCGGCCGGTAGTTGGTGGGGTCTCGCCGGAAGGTGATCTCCAGGTTCTTCAGGAACAGGTTCATCCCCGTCAGCAGCGACTGCGGCGTGCGCGCCGTGGCATCCACTGACGGCTGGCCTTCGTAGACCACCACCCGGTCTGCCAGGTAGGCCGCCATGATGAAGTCGTGCTCCACGATGAAGGCCGTCTTCTTGCTGTGCATGATGAACCTGGCATTGTTGGGGTGTTGGTGGGGTTGGGTCTTAGGCGTGGGGCAGTGGGAAACAGTCACCCTGTGTTGCGACTGAGTACCCCCAGGCACGACAGAGCAGCGCGTGGGGGGGGGGGGGGGGG
>NW_011934127.1:71182-96909 GCF_000733215.1 Auxenochlorella protothecoides
GCAAACCGGGAGAGCATGACCACAAACAAGGCCTCGGTGCCATGTCAGCGGCAGCACAGTGTGTGATGCGCGCGCCGGCAGGGAGCCCGCCCCGCCAAACCTCCATGTCCTCGGTCCCTCCATCACTGCGCACCTCTTGATGACCTTGGCGGCGATGATGCGCTGCTCGGAGTCCAGGTAGGCGGAGGGCTCGTCAATCAGGTACACATTGGCGGGCTGGCCGAGGCACATGGTGATGGCCACGCGCTGCAGCTCGCCGCCAGACAGCGTCTGCACCTCGTTGTCAAACAGGCCCTCGATCTGCAGCGGCTTGATGACGTCCGCCTGGAAGGAGGGGTGCATGTACGTCTCCCGGATGCGCTTGTGCAGCAGCTCCCGCACCTGCCAGGGGGTCAGGGGAATGAGTGTCGGAAGGGGGGGAAAGCGTGCAGGGATGAGGGAAGGGGCTCACGCGCAGGGCTGCTTGAAGGGCCCCTCATGCAGGCCGGGAACGGCCAGGGAATGCGATGTTTCCCCGCCTGTTTCGCTCCCCCGCCTGTTTCACTCCCTCGCAACCACACCCACCGTCCCAGGGAACTTGGGGCTGATCTTCTGCGGCTTGTACGACACCGCAAACTCATCGAGCTCCACATCCAGATCCAAATCTGCGAGATACGGGGCGTGATACTGTCACAGGTCGATCATGCGACGGCAGGAATTCAGGTGGCAGGGCCGCACCCAGCCCGCCACAGCAGCCTCTGTACACGCACACACACATGGAGCCTCTCCACATCACCCCCGCACACCGGGCTTGAGCATGCCGGCCAGCATCCGGATGAAGGTGGTCTTCCCCGTCCCGTTCTCCCCCAGCATAACAATGATCTCGGAGTCGGTGAACTCCCCAGCCTCAACCTATGATCAAGCCAGGAGGGGTGGGGATGCTGAGGTGGCTCATGCCGTGCAGGGGCTTCCCTGCCTCCTCCACCTCACTCGCACAAAGCAGCCTTCTCCTGTTTCCCATGCACCATTGGTGTCATGCAAGAGAGCACCGGGGAGGAAAACCCCTGTCAAAGGCATGACAGCACATGGATGCCTCAAGGCCCTTGTTGTCCTCATCATCCCCTTCCCCTGATGTAAACCCTTGTTTAACACCCACCACCACCACACCACACCACACAGCCCTCCAAGCGGAACCCACATGGAGCTTGAAGTTGCCCTGCGTCTTGGTCATGGCGGGGTACTTGTAGGACAGGAAGCGCTTGGCGCCCTCGTCCCCATCCACGGTGGTGTCGGAGACCTTGAAGCTGAGGCTCTCCTCCCGGAAGCGCAGGTTCTCGGTGGGAACAAACCCACCCAGGAAGATGTTGATTCCCTCTCGCACGGAGAAGGGGAGCGTGACCACGCCGTAGGCGCCGGGCTTGCCATACAGGCAGCAAATGAAGTCGGAGAGGTAGTCCAGCACGCTCAGGTCGTGCTCCACCACGATGACATACTTGTCGGAGGCCAGGAGGCCACGGATGACCTCTGCGGCCTTCAGCCGCTGCCGCACGTCCAGGTAGGAGGAGGGCTCGTCGATCATGTACACGCCCGCCTCCTGCAAAGCCACCACCGCAATCGCAAAGCGCTGCAGCTCGCCGCCAGACAGGTTCTCCACGTTGCGGTCCGTCACCTGGTTTGTTGGTTGTTGGATGAGGAGTGGCATGTTATTTGACAAGACCAGATGAGAGGCTCAGATGGAATGCTGTGTCCGTGATGTTGCCCGAGCCACTGTGGCGCCCCGAGCCTGTGGTCGCAGGACTTGCTGCGGAGCATCCAGGCCCACCCCCCAGCCTGCTGCCCTGCGATCAAAGCCAGGCGCACGCAGACTGTCGCACCTGTTCGAGGTCGAGGTCGCGGAGGAGGGCCTCCTTCTGGCCCCTCTGGTCCTTTTCCTCCAGCACGACGCCGACGTTGCCGCGCACGGCCTGCGAATTTTGGTGGTAGGGACATGGGATTGAGAAGCTGAGACTCTTGTCGTCCAATCAGCACCTTCAGCACTGCCAGATGCAAGCGGCTCCACTGCCCAGCCCCCTGCCTCGCCTTGGGGATGTGGTCCACATACTGGGGCTTGATGATCGCCTTCACATCGTCCTCAAGGATACGAGTGAAATAGTTTTGGAGCTCGGAGCCGCGGAAGTGGGTCAGGATGTCTGCCCAGTCGGGGGGCGACTGCATGCGGCGGGGAATGGGAGAGGTGAATGGGAGGCGGGGGGGGGGGGATCCAAATGTGCTCAAAACGGCATGCATTGATGTAAACAGCACAGCGACATGTCTGAGTACATCGCAACCACACAGCGCAGGAAGGAAGGTGGACCCCTGCGCCAGTCGCGGCCACCATTCTTGCGAGCACCATACACGCATCCGCAGCAGGCCCAGAAACACCACCCCTCTTGAAAACTCACGTTGAACTTGCCAAGGTTGGGCTTCAGCTTCCCTGCCAAGATCTTCAGCGCCGTGGACTTGCCCGTCCCGTTGGAACCCACCAGGCCCAAAACCTGGCCTGGGCGCGGCACCGGAAGCCTGCGTGGAGTGAGCATTGAGAATCACAACTGTGCCTCTCTTCTTGTTGTGTTGGCACCAAGGCAGAGACCGGCTCGAGCAGGATTGTACAGCTTGACATTGGCTCTGCAATGCTACCCCAGGCAGAGGCTCGCCATGCCTGCACGCCCAGTGTTCAAAAGGCAAAGGCCACAGAGACCCTGGAATACAGACCTGTGCAGCTTGAAGGTGTTTGCGCCATACCGATGCGTGGTCTCCTTCTCCAGGTCCTTGGGCAGATTGATGATCATAATGGCATCGAAGGGGCATTTCTGGAGTCGTTGGGAGAGTGACGGTGGTGATGGGATTTGGATGATGGAGAGGCTGGGATTGTTTTCCCCATTTTTCAAACATAGCAAACGCACATTATGCTTGCTGCCCACCCTCCCTGCTCGACAAACACATCCCGACCTTGACGCAGATGCCGCAGCCGATGCACAGCTCCTCAGAGATCCAGGCAATCTTGCTGGTGGGGACCACCTCAACACAGAGCTTGCCTGAGGGATTTCAGAGGGAGGGGTGAGCAACTTTGAACGCACGGCGAAAAGAGCTCTAGGGAGCGTTGCCATTCAATAAATGTAGGGCACACTTATGCCATATCTAGTGCCCATGGTCTGCCGCTAGGTGTCGGCCAGTTCCGAAGCCCCAGCTCACCAACTTTGACAACTGGACAGCTCTTCTTGCACTCCTGACGGCATTTCTTGGGCTTGCACCTGCGTGGAGGATGGCGAGCTGTTGAAAGGACGGCGGGCATCACCACCTGCGTGTTACACCTATTTGCATCACATCGCAATATCCTTACTTGTCGGAGCTGACAATGGCAATTCGCGTCAGCGTCTGCTCGCTGCCGGCGTCTTTATCCTTCTTCTTGGGCGGCATGATGCCTCGTGAAGCCTCCCCCTAGTCTGCAGCTGCCTGGGGGGTCCTGCGGCGCGGATGCTCGACACACCACCGACGCCTCGTCCTGGTTGTTGTGTAAGACCCTTCGATCGAAATGTATCGAAACCTGCTGCTGGACTCTACAATGTTGCCCGTCTGCGGGGGTGGGCGATCGGCCTTTGCATGGCGCCCAGGAAGAAATGGCGGGGTTGTCCGGAAATGTCCCGAGCCAAAGCTCATCGCCCTGCGTCGCCACAGCACAGCTGAGACACTGGATGCAGGCAGCCCATGACAGTCTATCGATATCGCTTGCATGCCGACCTAGGAGGGACGCGAGCTTGACACCCTGCTTTTGCACCGGGCCCTGTGGATCGGTTCCTCACAGGAAACACCCTGTCGAGACACCCTTTTGCGCAAGTGGAAGCTGAGACCTTACGTCAGAAATTTAAGGAATAGTGTCAAATCTTCCAATACCCTGAAGGCTGTTGTCAGCATCATGGGCGACCGCGAGACGTCCGCCAACGATGGCGGTGGAGGCGAGATTTCCATGTCCACAGAAGAGACCAACAGGTATGCCCTGAGCATTGTGTGGCAGCGCTTGTAGAACTGACTTTGACCTTGCTCCAGGGGCAACATCGGCAGTGGCCTTCTGACGACCGCCTGCCCTCCATGCCACTCCCACAGGCTGCGCATTTCTCTGGGCCTGAAGCCTCTCTCCACGACCACCCAGCCCTCCGCCCTCAAGGAGCTGGAGGCTGGGCAGGAGCGCCGTAAGGCTGCAGAGGATGCCGAGGCCAGCAAGGCCTTGGTCGCACGGCTAGCACAGTATGTGTTGGGGTCGGTTTTTGGCGTGTTTACCCGATGACAAAGCGGTCGCAAGATGCATGACTGCGCAATGTGTTCGACTCTTATTCTTCCTTGCCCCACTCACCACTGGCAGAGCCAAGGAGAAGCGGCGGCAGGAGGAGCTCCTGAAATCCACCAAGAAGCTGGGAGAGACTGGAGATGATATCGACAATGACACCCTCCAGTGGATCGAGCGGTCTCGCAGGTAGGTCTTTCATGTGAGATTGTGTTCATTGTTTGTATTAGCTTGTCATCTCACCCAGGCATACAAGTTGAAACTGACTTCTCGCCTATTTGCAGGGTGGAGGCTGAAAGGAAGAGGAAACAGGCGGCTGCAAAGCCCATCCGAGCAATGAATGACTCTGACGAGGATGAGGAGGTAGGCGCTGGGATGACTTGGGGGCAGGTGGCCGTGGCAATCAGGAAATGGTTTCAAGGGATCCTCTGTGGCGGCAGCATGGCCTTTGCAGTTGCATGTATACACAGTCGCGCCACTCACCCTTGTCACCGCAGGAGGATGCAGCGGCAAGCCACACTGGCGCAGACCTGGCCGGGTTCAAGGTGGGTGGCAAGGGTGAGGCAGGCACTCACCGGATGAGATTTGTTGCTCTTTCAAGCGTCAGGGTGTGAAGAATCAACGATGGTTTGTGTGTCACTGGCCATGTTAAAAGCTTTGCTCCTCCCACACCTAATTGCTCAGGTGAAGCACTCGGTGGATGATCTGGAGGCAGGGGAGTCGGTCATCCTGACCCTGGAGGATCGAGGCATTCTGGACGACAAGGGCAACCTGATCGACGACGAGGAGGCAGCGCTGGAGAATATATTGGTGGTGAGTTGGTGTCTGGGTGAGGGGTATATCACTCGGGGACATGTTTCAGTCTCCATTTGACTGGGTCCCATTTCGACAACCATGGAACGGGAGGCTTGACCACCCAGGAGCTCTTGTGCCCTGCCATGTAGCTCTCACAGTGCCAAGACTTGTGCGGCCATGTGTTGTTCGTACAATCAGTGAGCCCCCACTCCACTCCTGCTTCCACACAGAGAGAAATCAAGCAGCGGGAAAAGGCGTATCGCGACTCTGGAAAGGTGGCCAAGCCTCTGTGGGAGGAGGATGGGCGGCAGCGCACCCTGCTGGACAAGTATGACGAGGAGGAGGAGCAGGTCATTCAGGTGAGGCCGGGGTCCGTGGACGGTGGCGGACTCAAGACTGGGCTGGGTGGGCCATGCATGCCATCCTCGTTGCCCACAGAACTGCTGCTTGTGACAATTTCACACTTCTCCAGCATCCTGCTCCTCCCCTTCCTCACCTGGACCACCACCCCAAAACTGCAGCTGGGGGGTGACGGCAGCGTCGTGGCCACGCAGAAGCAGCAGCTCCAGGGGGACGTGAATGCGCGGTTGAAGGCAGGGCTGGCTTTGCTGGAACAGGTCAAGCCAGCGTCCGACTACTACACGCCGGAAGAGATGGAGCAGGTGCGTGTTGATGGCAGTCGTGTGGAGGAGTGGGAATGGATGTGGTCTAGGAAGAGGCTGGCAGAGGCTGGTGACATGGGGAATGGCAGAGATTGGTATGATGTCGGACTTCAGTGCGCAGAGTGAGAGAGGAGGGATGATCATCCAGCCCATGCGGTGCGGGCTTGAGCACAGGGTCCTGCATGGTGGTCCTGCGCAGGCGCTCATGCCTGGCGCCTTTTTGACCTGCGATTTCTCATGCGACTCCTACCCCCCCCCAAAAAACCTTCTCGCCTGCAGTTCAAGCCCAAGAAGACGAAGAAGGTGAGGAAGCTGAAGAAGAAGGCCCTGACTGCCGAGGAGCTGGAGGCGCTGGCGGAAAGCACGGCGGCGGCTGCCGTGGGCGAGGACCTGGGCTCCCGTGCCTCTCGGGAGGCGCGCGCCGCGGCCAAGGCCGCCGCGGCGGGCGAGGTCGAGAAGGAGCGGCGCGAGAGGTGAGTGGCTGGGGCCCTCGTTGGCTCATGCACGCAGTTGGGTCTGCAAGGTGATGGTCTCCTCCATCCGCCTGCTAGTTCATTTCTGCCTTCCGGTGGCTATGCACCCACAAGGCCCCCGCAATGCATCCCCACTTGATTCTCATTCGACTCTGGTCGGAACCCCGGTTTCTTTCCCACAGGTTCCAGGCAGCGCTGAACCAGGTCAATTATGCGTCCCTGGCTCTGCGGAATGCAGACGCGCAGCCCTCCACCGCAGACTTTGACGACGACGACGATGATGCGGTGCTGGCTGCCTCCCTGCAGAGGTGTGTGGTGGGCCGGTGTGTCAAGCCGTTTTGGGCCAGGATTGGTGTCTGGGGGCATCCGCTTGCCAGAGACTCGATCAACATCCTGATTCTTGATCCCACCACTTCGATGCACGCCTGCGCAGGGAGCGGCTGCGTGCGCTGAAGGAGGGGGGCACGGCGGGGGCAGACCCGGATTCGCTGGCAGATCAGCTTCGGCAGCGGCGCTCCAGGCGCCCGGCCGCCGCGGAGGGCGAGGGGCCCTCAGGTGATGCCGCCGATCAGGGGCTGGTGTTCACCGGGATCGGGGAAATCACGCGCGCCATCCAGGTGGCCCCCGGCGAGCCCGCAGAGGGGTCGGCCGGCCAGGGCGCGGCCCCCAGTGGGGCCCTCGAGCGCATGGAGGTAGATGAAGCGCCGATGCCCACGGAGCAGCCGCCGCCCCTGCCGCCGAGCGGGGAGGCCGAGGCGGGCGAGGCAGAGCCCATGGACGGCCAGTCACAGGCGATCGACGAGCCGCGGGAGTCGGGATTTGGCCGGTGGGCCCCTGTGAGCGAGGGTGGGTCGGCAGAGGACGCCATCAAGGAGAGGATCAAGGCCAAGATTCGGCCGCCGGGTGAGTTTGCTCGATCCTGTGGGGAGCAGGAGTGTGGATTTTGTTGGCTGGGAGCAGCGGAGGATGCAGACATCCAGGGGTCGGAGGCTGCCGTGGCTTGATTCCTACGAGTCTGTGCGGCACCTGGTGCCGGGTGCTGGCATCAGCTGTTGACGCTCTGCCAACATGTGGCGGCCAGCACTACTTCTGGAGGGCGCGTGCTCGCCTGAATGCTCTCAGGACCTGATCACGAGCCCCAGCTGCATGTCCCTTGTCTTCAACCCTCCCATCTTACCTTCTCCCTTGCAGCGCCCAAGGTGGAGACGGGCAAGGAGAAGGTGACCCTGCAGCGGGACGAAGTCGTCGGCGACCGAGCCATCGGCGCCGGCATGGCGGGCGCTCTCGCTTTCCTCCAGTCCCGCGGCGATCTGGACACTGCCGTGGAGTGGTCTGGGCGGACGAACGACTCCAAAAAGGTCAACGTGAGTGGCCAAGGGGGGTGGGATTTGGATTGGTTTATTATTGCAGTTCACTCTTGATATGCAGCACCTCTTCAGATATTGAGCAGACCTGTAATTGGTCCCCTGGCTCTGGTGTTGCAGGTTTGGCACCGCCATGTCTTCCTCCACCCCCTCCCCCCTCACCCTCTACCCAACACACAGATCCAAGGCCTAGATGAGGTGTACTCTGGCGGCCGTACCGAGGACCGGCAGGCGCTGAGCGTGGAGGTAGCGCTTACGAGGAAGGACGAGTATGGCCGCATCCTCACCCCCAAGGAGCTCTTCCGCCAGCAGTGCCACAAGTGGGCCGGAGGGGGGTGTTGGTTATACTCGTGTGCAAGGGGAGGCATGTTCCTCATTCCGGCCTTCCCCTTGCCGGGCTGGAATGATAGTCGCCCGCTCCTCCACCACTCCTCGACTGCCTGGGAGGGCGAATCTCAGCGCCAACTTCTGATCCCCCCCTAAACACACACACATACACACACACACACACACACACAGGTTCCACGGCATCTTCCCGTCCCAGAACTCCAAGGAGAAGAAGCGGCGGAAGGTGGAGGAGGAGATGGCCCGCAAGCGCGCGGCCTCGGGCGCGGTGGAGTCCGGCGCCCTGGAGCAGATGAAGCAGGTTCAGCGCCGGGAGGCGCAGCCCTACGTGGTCATCTCCGGCACGGTTCGCCCCGGCCAGAGCCGGGACGTGGTGGCGGGGCGCGGCGGGTACGACCCCGGCGACCCCGACCTGGACGAGGACGGGGTGGACCCCCTTGCGCCGCGCCTGGGCGGCAGCGCCAGCCTGGCGCCGCTGACCGGGAACGCCAAGGTGGCGGCCATGTTGGGCCTCGCCGGGGTGGATGAGGGGGGGCGGAGCGTGAGCAGGGGGAAGCGGACCCCCTCCCGCGGTGCCAGGGGCTCCTGACCAAGGCGCTCGACTGCTTCCTGCGCCCTGACAGCGCGTCCTCTGCAGCCGGTTCCCCATTGCACCTGGCCTGCCTGACTGCCCACTACCCGTCTGGTTGCCATGCCCATCACTACTACAAGCTGACGTCGTCAGGGGGACGATTGTGACAAGGGCCAGCTCTCTGGACACACAATGAGCCGACTGCGAGTCCAAGTAATCCAGCGCTGTCACCGCCGGGCTTCCAAGTACCGGAGGTGGCGGGCCCCCTCCTCCTCCCCCACCTCGTCCGCCTCGGGCACCGCCTGCAGGCCGCCCACCAGCGTGCCGCCAGCCTCGCGCTGCGTCAGCGCCAGCCGGGCGCGGGGCGCGGGACGCTGCGACCCCCATCGGCAGGCAAAGGCCCTCACGTCCAGGCGCGGCACCGACCCCGCATCCAGCGCCGCCAGCACCCGCTTCGTCTCCCGATACTGCGAGGCGCGCGCTAGCAGGCCCCGCACACTGCTGCCTGCAGAGTGAGGAGGTGTGGGGTGGCGGTCCAGGGTGGGCTGCGTGCTGGCTGGCCTGGCAGAAAGTGTCCACTCCCCAGGAGTTCATCCCCAAGCCCTCGTTCCTCCCTTACTGTTGTCAGTACACCTGCTGGCTATTCACCTTCCACCAAACATGTACGAGGCAGAACACCAACCCTTACCGCGGTGGTGCGCCAGCCGGTCCCTCAGCTTCTGCACCGCAGAGGCGAGCCACTTGAAGTGGAAGGTGAGGACGTTGGCAGGCGCCGCAGTGACCCCCCACTTGGGCACCAGCGCATTTTCCTGGGTGACGTACCTGGATGATTGTGTGGCAGGGAATATAGGTTGAGTCTGATGGGGCTGAGGCAGTTCCACACGTGGTAGCAGGATGCGCCTGGAGGCAAAAGAAAGTAAGGACACTGCCCAACCCCCTTCATTTCTCTGGACCAGCGCAGAAGCGTGCTGATTCCCGCTGCCGGCCCCGCCAACTCTCTGAGCCCTCCCTCACCGGTGGGGGTACTGGGAGTAGGGCGTGAGGTGGTACAGGTCCCCGTCGTCCTCGCCGTCCTCCTGCCAGCCATCCTTGGCCAGCCCGCCGGCGCCGTAGTACAGCGGGGCCTCGTGGGGGCTGATCACGCTGCGGTCCTCCTGCACGCGATGGGGGTGGCAGTTGCTGACGTGGCAGGGGGCCTGGGCGCTCGAGCGGCTCGGGTGCACCGGTGGCCGCTGCTGAGCTCGGAATCCCCGTGCTGCCGCGTCGCCGCCGCCCCGCACGCAGGCGCCCCCGATGCACCGCAACCAACCCCACCTGGTCTGTACGGAGGAAGGCTTTGTAGGCAGCCACCTTCCGGGTGGGGCCGGTGCTGGCAGCGCCTACCACCGCACAGTCCCAGGGATACTGCTCGTGGATGGGCACGTCGCTGCGCAGGGGCTGCAGCGTGCCGTCATAAGAAAGCCTGGGAGGGCAAAGGGGAATGGAGGGGAGCTCATCAGCAGGTGTCAGGAGCTTCCAGAGCTGACACAGCCTCATTCCCATCCCTCGCAGAAATGGAATCTGGCGCTCGCTGGGATACATTGCACTGTGGCAGGTGCCGAATTGGGCCCAAGGCATCCCCAACAAGGCACCAAAGAGGACCAGGGCACCTTCCTTCGCCTGCAGGCTCACCTGTCCCTGAGGATGCCCCAGACGTAGGTGGCCCCCACTGCGTCGGCAGCGGCCAGGTGCTGGGGTATGCTATATTCTCCATAGCTCTGGAACTCATCTGTAGGGCAGATCATGGTACAGCGGGAGGCAGGGGTAGGGCGGGGTGGGGGGACCGTTGATGAGAAAGCTTTTGCGCGGACAAGAGTCGTACTGCCGCTGCAAGGGCCCTGTGGAGGTGTAGGACACAGGCGGCCGTGCGGCTGCTACAAGAGTCCCAGTATGATGCAAGGGTGCGGCTGGTTGCCCTCTTCCCCACTGCAGGCTCACCCGAGTTGGCCACCACAATCCAGTCGTCCAGGCTGGTGACCAGCCCATTCAGCAGGATGAGTTTTTGCCGCATCTCATGGGCGCCGCTGTAGGGACCCAGCCACACCCTGGTATTGGGGGGGCAGAGGAGGAGTCAACTTCACCTCGTGGCATGACACATAGCGCAGCATGCACGCAAAGAATAAGGCAACTCATTTCTAAAAAGGTAAGCCGCCATGCTCAACCAAAGCCCAGGTGCTACCTGTAGTTTATGTTGAACTCCCTGAGCACAGTCAGGGAATCATTCAGTCCTTGCAGGCCATGCCTGAAAAGGGGTACGCAGTGAGGAGGCGGTGAGTGTCAGGGACCCAGCAGCCATCGCAGCTGGTCCCGGTCTCCTGCGTGCCTTGTCCAGGCACAGATGCACAGAGTCCTGCCAACACCTCCACAACCCCGACAGGGCCAGCACCCACTTCATGGGATTGTGGTGGACCAGGAGGAAGATCTTGTCCGCGGGGATGCCCAGCCCCACGTAGTGCCGAATCCAGTGTGGCAGAATTGCAGCGCCCTCGTGGTCTGCTGCCACCACAGAGTACAGCCAGATCCTGAGACAAGTGAGGGTTGGGGACTTGGGGATGGAGATTATGCGATCTCGGGGGTCGTCAGGACGGAGCTCCCAAAACGAGGAGCAGCACAAGCCAAGGGACGGCAGCATCTGAAGCCTGGACCAGAGAGCGACCATTCATGAGATATTGAAAGGGGTGGGCTGCTGCAGCAAACATGCGCCCCGCCTCGATGAATTCCACGGCTCACGTGTAGTTGGTAAGAGTGGGCGCGGCCACCTCCCTGGCTACTGCAGAGTCAAAAGCGGCAGCCGCCCGCTGCTGTGCCTCCTGGGCTGGCAGACTGATGTCATCCAGGCCACCCAGCATCTCATAGTGCGCGCGAGACAGGCCGGACCCGAAGTCGATGGTGTGGGGGTGGCGCTCCGTGGACCACGTCTGCAGGAAGATCAGTGCGCTCGTCCCAAAGGCTGCAAACCAGAAGGCGAGGGCTTGCTTCTGCCTGTTGGAGGAGGCAGAGGGTGGCGAGAGTGGAGTGCACAGCCCGTTGCCGTGATGACAGCCACGAACTCGTTATTCCATGCCTTCCCTTCAGATGAGGGGTCTCCCTCACCTCTGGGTTCCTATGCCTGGGCAAGGCCTGCAAGCACATGAGGGTGCTTGCCCAAGCGCTTGGTATGTAGCCGGGTCGTTGTTTGACATGGCATACACCTTTTGGAGCGGAGGGCTGAGCACCTAAACGCAGGCAGCAACGCCGCAGTTTGCGTGCCCTTGCAACAGCTGGGCCGTTGTCACGCGGGCGACAGAGGGTCCGAAAGACCGCGACAGGAGAAAATCCGCATCTTTCGCCAGACTTGATTGTTTCTAGTACTCCTTATTCACCTACGATACCGAAGCTGATGTCGAGACGAGGACCGGTGCCTCTCTTTCGACAGATGACGACAATTCATGCGGAGGGGGACTCCCCGATTGCGCGCCCTCCCTGCAAAACGCACAATCACCCATCGAAACCATTTTTCGGCAATTCCGCTCCAAGCTGGCTGTGAGCTGTTGCTGGACGTAGCTCTATTTCGAGGTATATTTCCAAGTAAGAGCGAGTCCCTGGTACCAAGCGTTGTCGGACACCCATCACTCCTCTGAGGAAAGAGGGTGATTTGCAGTTCGGACACACGGAGCGACCTCAACACCTTTCTAACTGTGGGCTATTCTTCTAAACTAGGCCAGGATGGCCGCGACGCTAAAGCTTCAGACTCGGAGACTTCCCCCCGAAGTGAATAGGTGAGGATTGGTTGGTCCCTATCTTTGTCAGGGCTCGTTGGCCTAGACAGAGGCTCTCGTCGGCGTGTGGAAGTAGCATAAAAGAACCCAATCAATACACTTTTCCACCTCAGGGCTTTGTATGTGCGCAACCTGCCGTTCAACATCTCGGCGGAGGAGGTGAGGAGGGGGGTCTGCCTGAAGGTCCCATTTGGCCCTGCATGCATTCCAGTCGCTCATCCACCCAGACACCCACCATCCCCCGAGCCGGCGCCCTCCCACCCCCCCCACGATGTACGAAATCTTTGGCAAGTACGGCGCCATCCGTCAGATCCGTGTCGGCAGCACCAAGGAGACTCGGGGCACGGCGTATGTTGTGTATGAGGACATCTTTGATGCAAAGAACGCGGTGGACCACCTCTCGGGCTTCAACGTCCAGGTGTGCTGGGCACAGAGGCAATGAGATGGGAGTGGGGAGTCTGTGGCCTCATTTCACGGCCTGCGCTTATGGGAGTGTGTTGGCGTACAGGGCTGCATGCTCCAGGAGGGAGTTTGGCGTCACTCTTCTGCCCTCTCACAGACATTTCCCTGACCATCCAACACAGAATCGGTATCTCATCGTGCTGTACTACAACCCGGCCAAGATGAAGGCAAAGGCCAGCCTGAAGGAGCAGGAGGAGTCGCTGCGCAAGATGCAAGAGAAGTTTGGGGTGGATGGCCAGCAGCACCCTGCGCCAGCGCGATGAGGACCCTCCTGGATGCTGCCTTTGCTGCTGGTGTCGCTCCCCTGCGGCTTTGCTGGGTGAAGGCAAGGGTCAGGCCTGGATCTGTAGTGAGGTGCCTTTCCCTGGGCTCCAAATGCACCCGTGCTTGCACGCATGCGGGCCTTCGATGGACCTGCTGGATCAAGTCCCAGCCTTGCCTCTGCCCCCAGCCCCCTACACTGGTGCCTGCCAGCTGCTCCCATCCCGCCGGCTTGACGACCTCAGGTGTGCGCCTGCAGTGCTGCTCTGAATGACTAATTTCACCCCCAGGGAGCATCCAGCCCTGGTGCAACATCCGCGTGTACTTGAGTGGGAGCCGGCCAGGAGCTGCTCGTACCCCACAAGGCTGTCCAGTGTTGCTATGTCTTACTCTCGAGTTACAGCAGACAGAGGCAGAGCATGAGGGTGGCTCGATGTCTCGTGTGCAGTGCACACCGCCTGTGCATCCTGCCGCAAAACTGCTTCCCCCCTCCGCAAGAAACCATGGGCTCAGACTGCCACGGCCCGCGCGGCGGCGGCGGCGGGCGACCCCGCGTCCGCCGCGGCCGCGGCCGCCTGGGCCGAGACGTAGGGGATCATGCGGTTGAGGGCGGAGATGTAGGCGCGCGCAGAGGAGACCACCACGTCCTCGTGCGCCCCCGTGCCGCTGAAGGCGCGCGTGGTTTGCCCGCCGCGGCAGTCGGTGCGCTGGCCCGCGGCGGCGGGGTCGCCCGCGGGGCGGATGACGACGCGGGTCACGGCCAGGGCCTCGATGCCCTCGGTCACGCCGTTCATGGAGTAGTCCACCAGGCGCGCGGGCACTCGCACCAGGCTGTCGATGGCCTTGTAGGCTGCGTCCACGGGCCCGGTGCCCATGCCCGCCGCCACGCGGGGCAGGCCGTCGGGGCCGATCAGCTTGACCGTGGCGGTGGGCAGGCCCATGGAGCCACAGACCACCTGCAGATCACCCAGCGCCCACACCGCCTCCGGCTGGTGCACGCCGTCCTGCACCAGGGCCAGCAGGTCCTCGTCGGCAATGTCCTTCTTCTTGTCCGCCAGGTCCTTGAAGCGGCGGAACAGCTCCGCCACGCGCTCCGCCGGCAGGTCGCCGTACCCCAGCTCCGCCAGGCGCGTGGACAGCGCGTGGCGCCCGCTGTGCTTGCCCAGCACCAGGCCCACGCCCGAGGCGCGGGCCAGGCCGATGGACTCGGGGGTCATGATCTCGTAGGTGTCCCGCGACTTCAGCATGCCGTCCTGGTGGATGCCGGACTCGTGCGCAAAGGCGTTGGCGCCCACGATCGCCTTGTGCGGCTGCACCGGCATGCCGCTGTAGTCGCACACCATCTTGGATGTCACCGCGATGTGCACCGGGTTGATCCCGGTCCAGAGGCCGCCCAGCTGGCGCTCGCTGCGGGGTGGAAGGGAGGGGAATGGGGGAGAGCTGAATGGGGAGTCTGAGGATGGGAGGACGACGGTGGTGAACTGATTGGTGACTGGTGAGCAATCTCAGGTTCCCACGGGCATGCCGTGAGACCGCGGCGGTCCCGCCTCCCGGCCTCACCCACGCAGGGCGATGGCCATGACGATCTCCTCCAGCGAGGCGTTCCCGGCGCGCTCGCCGATGCCGTTGATGGTGCACTCCACCTGGCGCGCGCCGCCCATGGCACCTGAGGGAGCGCCGGGTTGATGAGGGATTGGGGTGAGTAAGGCAGCAGGCGGACAGGGTGGTTGCCCAGGCATCAGCTCATACTACATGTGGGCCCAAAAGATGCACAAAAACCCAAAGGGCGGCAACAGCCTTGCAACGCACCACCGATCCCCACGTCCATAAATCCCACAACCTTTGAACAACCCTGCACAGCAACTCAAAACGCCCTGCACCCACCAGCAAGGGAGTTGGCGGTGGAGAGGCCCAGATCGTTCTGGCAGTGGGTGGAGAAGATGACGTCGTTGGCGCCGTGCACATTGGCGCGCAGGTCCGTGATCAGGCCCTGCATGTGAATGAGTTGGTAAGGGCAAGGTAGGACGGTTTGTTGTGTGGGTGGGCAGAAACGGGGCCGGGGTTCAGATGCCCGGTACAAACTGGAAATGGGCCGCTGTGCATGTCCTGCTTGCTCACAGTCACTTCCTCCTAGTGCCACAGTCGAAAACATGCAGGCTGCCTCTCGTACAGCAAGGATGCTCCCCACCCGAAGCACCTGGAACTCATGGGGCAGGCTCCAGCCGGTGGTGTCTGGGATGTTCAGGGTGGTGGCCCCAGCCTTGATGACCTCGGCCAGCACCTCATACAGGAAGGTCGGGTGGGACCGGGCTGCGAGGGGTTGGGGGGTGATGGAGGGGGGTTGGAGGGCTGTGACCGAGGAAGCGGGCTGATGGTGGAAGGGACAAGATGCATGGCATGCTCTTGGGTGCCACTTCACTAAGAAGCAATCAGGAGGGTCAGGTTGAGGCACAACCCCGCAGATTCCCACCCACCCAACAAGAGTGCACGTCGCAGACACACCCTTCCCTGACCCGCGGCTCACTGGCATCCTCCGGCGAGAACTCGATGTCCTTGCAGCCCAGGGAGCGGAGGTGCTTGACGCTCTCCACCGCCTGGCGGATGACCTGGTCAGGGGTCATGCGCAGCTTGTGCTCCATGTGGATGGGCGAGGTGGCCAGGAAGACGTGGACGCGCGGGTGGCGGGCGTGGCGCACCGCATCCCAGGCCCGCTCCAGGTCGGCCTCGCTGCGTGATTGGGAGATGGGGAGGAGCAGGGCGTTGCACTTGGCATGTGGACGAGGGCAATGGTAGTGGCTCATACGAGGGGCAAGCATTGTGCAACATGCTCCACCAAAGATGGCTCCTGGCCTGTACAGCTTGGATAACACAAGCACGGCACGTTCATGAGGGCACTGCCTGCCGTACACCCTAGCATTTGCTGCCCCTTACCCTACCCCAGGCCCTCACCCCACAAGTCCGCCACACCCCCCCCCTCACCGCGACCGAGACAGGCCGCAGATGGCCGGGACGTAGCCGTCGGCGTCCACATTGTTGCCCACCTCCATGGCAATTGAGCGCACGGCCTCGAAGTCGTCGGGCGAGGCGATGGGGAAGCCAGCCTCGATGACGTCCACACCTGCACGCAGGGGGGTGGGGTGCGGGTTCAAGGGTCTGCATGCATGTTCTGGAGCAGGCGATGCGCATGGCAAGCCGACCCGCCAGCCATGCTCTGAATCCAGTGGGCGGCGTGGGCGGCAATCAACAGCATGCAAATGAATGAGTCCCTCCCAGCAGTCAACATCGTGGTATGAATGTGTCCCTGGTCCTCCACAAAACAACCAGCTGGCGCACCCAGCTTCTGCAGCTGCTTGGCGATCTCCATCTTCTCCTTGCTGGTCAGGGTGGCGCCCGGAGACTGCTCCCCATCGCGCAGGGTGGTGTCAAACACGCGGACGTAGTTGGGATCGTCGATGCGGTTGGGGATGTACTCTGGACGCTTCCGCTGGGGCCTTGCCGAGCCCGCCGACGCGCGGGTGACCAGGCTGCGACGGCATACCCGGGTGGTCAGGGGTCGCGCCGACCCAAAACATGCCGTGCGGCTGGCCATGGCGCAGCCAAGTCACGGTCAGGTGACGAGGCCAGCAGACGAGAAGGGCGCGTGGGAGGAACGCCGGCTCGGGAGCGCTCGGTCCCGTGCAGACTCGTCTGTATATGCCAAATGTCGAGTTGTTCTATTATGTTACCATGTTGTGAGGATCGGTTGCAGGCAAAAACGACCAGTGCCTGCGGAGCACGTGCTGGATGATGAGGACGACGTGGCATACACCCCCAGATCGGAACTTTATGGAATTGAGATGCATACTCATCAGGTCGCCTATGGGGACACCCCACAACAGGTATATATATGTGATAACGAATCTTCTGACAAGAGGCCATCGTATTCGTGTTGGAAAGGCTCGTGGAGCGGCCTGCGGTGTCCCACCCTGCTTGGAGCGCACCGGCACCGAACCCTCCGACACGGGAGTGGGGACAGGCGCAGCCACTGCGCCGCACCGCAGCGATGCCTGGCTTCAAGACAGCCTTTCAAGGCTATGGCGTCCGGTTCTCGCCCTTTGAGGACTCCAAGATGGCCGTGGCCACTTCCCAAAACTTTGGGATCATTGGGAATGGGCGCCAGTACGTCCTGCAGGTGCTTGCTGCTCAGATTGGAATACTGCTTGAGAGGAGGCGCTGCATGGCATGTCTCTGCCCTCTTTGCGCGCTACTCTGCAGCCCAGGGCCCCCTTCACGCGACCTGCCTGCAGATGACGCCCCAGGGCCTGCAAGAGGTCCGGACCTTTGACACAGTGGACGGCCTGTACGATTGCTGCTGGAGCGAGGTGGGCCATTGGGGTTTGGTATGGAGCCGATGGATCAGCGAGGGTGTATGACAGCCAGAGGGTACTTCTGGTGCCTGGGTTGGATTGAAAGCCCGTGCCAAGTTGTGTTCCCTCCCTCTGAGTATCAGGAAAACGAGAACATCCTGCTGTCGGCGTCTGGCGACGGCAGCATCAAGGTCTGGGACGTGAATGCCCCACCCCAGGCCAACCCCCTGCGCAGCTTCGAGGAGCACAAGCACGAGGTGGGAGGCCGGAGGTTGGCTGGGAGAATCTGTGCAGGGGCCTGCCTGAATCTTTGCCCGATAATCCCTGGCCAACACTCTCTCCTCATGCCCCATCTTTTTCTCCAACTCCAGGCGTACTGCTTGCATTGGAATCAGGTGCGACGAGACTGCTTCCTCAGCGGCTCCTGGGACGACACGATCAAGCTGTGGAACCTGGAGTCCCCCCACTCCCTACGCACCTTCGCGGAACACAGCTACTGCGTGTACGCCGCGCAATGGTGCGTGCCCGCGTGAGGGGATTTGAGGGGTGGCAGGAGGGCAGGGCATGGCCTGAGCGCCTCGGAGGCGACTGGCTCCTGGGCTGCAAGGTTGTCTCCCTTCCCCGTCGCGTCGCCTTCCAGGACCCTGCAGCCCTGCCCCGGCCCCTGATTTCCATCATCACACTCCCCGCCTGCCACCAACGGTCACAGCGCCTCTCCAGCGTGATCGACAGAACCCCCTGTCCCAACCTCATCCCAACCCCCCTCCCCTTCTCCCCGATACACCAACACCCAGGAATCCGCAGCAGGCCGACATCTTCCTGTCCGCCTCCGGCGACTGCACGGTCAAGGTGTTCGACACGCGCCAGCCCCGGCCCACGCTCTCCCTCTCCGCGCACCAGCATGAGGTGCTGACCGCGGACTGGTGCAAGTACAACGACTGCCTGCTGGCCACGGGGTCGGTGGACAAGAGCGTCAAGGTGTGGGACGTCCGCGCGCCCGCCCGCCCCGTGGCCGTGCTGGCGGGGCACGGCTACGCGGTGCGCCGCGTGCTCTTCTCCCCGCACGCCGAGACGCTGCTGGCCTCCTGCTCCTACGACATGACGGTGCGGCTGTGGGACTTTGCGGCGCCGGAGGAGGCCGCGCTGCGAGTCTGGGATCACCACACCGAGTTCGCGGTGGGGCTGGACTGGAGCCCGCTCTCCGAGGGCCTCCTCGCCTCCTGCGGCTGGGATGGCATGACCTGGGTCTGGCACAGCTCCGCAGACCCGCGCCAGGCCTAGATGTGGGAAGGGTTTGATTCTGGAGGGAGGGGGGAGTGCGCCAGACCAGTGACCTGCTTCTTGTTCGAGGCTCCCCAAATGTACCGCATGTTACAGAGCTAGCCTTGCTGTCAGGGAAGGAGTGGGTGCTGCCAGAGCGAAAAAGGCAGAGGTCAGGGAGAGTGGGCGTGACTGCGCCACCATACAAACGCACCGTGGCGCTCAATCCGTCAGGGCCGCACTCTCGGCCAGCAGGGCCTCGCCTTCCTGGATGGCAGCGGCGACCTCCGGGTCGGGCACCGCGCTCACGGCGTGCACCGCGCTCAGCTGCTGCAGCCGCCGCCGCAGCGTCTCCTGAGCAAGGAAGTGGGGGGGGGGGGCGGGATGTGTCAATGCCAGCAGCGTAGGTACTCGGAGGTTGGGGGTAAGGAGAGGTGTGCCCGATCGTCCTCTGAGAGCCAGGGCGCAGGGACACCAGCACTCCTGTTCCACAATGGAGCAGGCAGTGTGGGAGCACGTCCCCAGTTCCGGGAGATTTAGCCCACTGCGGCACCCTGCACCCCGCGCAGTCACCCCCTTCCCCAGCGCGACACCCACTGAGCCCCACCTCCGCCTCCCGGACGTTCAGGCGCGACATGGTGCCGAGGGCGGGGTCGCCATTGGTGCGCAGCGCCAGCAGCGTGGACTTGAGGGCGCCGACGCCCTGCAGCACCTCCGCCAGCTCGGCGAGGATGGCGGGGGGCGCGTCGCCGGCGCCGCTCACATCCGCGCCAGGCGACAGCGGACGCGCCACGCCGTCCTCCTCGTCGGTGGTGATGGTCCAGGTGGCCAGGCCCGGCGCAGAGGCGCCGTTGGAGCTCGGCGCGGTGGCCGGCGCCGGCTGCTGGCGCTGGAGCAGGTTGTTGGCAAAGGACTGCGGCTTCTCCGCGGCCGCCGGCTCGGCGCGGGATGCGGGGGCATCGCCGCTCCCCCTGCCAGTGTCCCGCCCCAGCAGCGACTCGCGCAGCGTCGCCGGGATCGCGTCCTTGATGCCCTGGGGCAGCACGGAGGCTACGCCGGCCTTCAGCCCGGCCTCCAGGGCGGTGCCCTTCTCCACGTAGTCTGCCACTCGCGTCTCCACCACCTGCGTTGTTAGTTTGTGTGGGGGGGTGGGGGATGGGAGGATGAGAGGACTATTGGGGGGGTTCAGCCCCGCACATTGGCCTGAGCGAGCGTTGTTAACACAACCCTGAGGGCGCACAGGGTGACTCATTCCCAGCTGCACAGCGAAGCAGCCAGCCCACCCGCCCACCCCCCCACCCCACCTCCAGGACCTCCGCTTGCTTCTGGTCGATGGGCCTGGGGTCCTGGACCAAGCTTCCCAGTCTTTGAAGATCCAAGGGCCTGCATGGGAATGTGGAACGGAGGTCGTGCCCAATGCATGGACGGGCTGGCCTCCCCGCTTCCGAACACGTCGTTCCCCTCGGAACAAACCCAACTCACAGCTGGGACAGTGCTTCCGGGAACGACTGGAGCACACCCAAAGCCACTCGAGGTCCCAGGGCTAGGACATCGGCGGGGGATCGTAGGAGTGGGAGCAGGCGATCACCCGGCTGTGGGGTGGGACCGAACTGGGCCCTCACTTGAACACCTCGCCGGGGTCGGTGCACCGGGACGGACCCCAGACTCCCGAACCTGGATCACACTTTGTTGCATGGCGTGGAATGTGGAAATGAAACACTACTGTCGCTCGACAAAGAGCGGGATGAAGGCTGACCGGAGAATCCGAGCTGCACAATATCCATCCAGCCGCGTGCGACGCTGTGCTGTGCTACCGCAGGGGCTCCGTAAGCCTTGAGAGGTAGCTGGGATGCCAACGCAGGTGGTGCTCAAAGTATAATAATTATCGCAATATTATCGGGCTGGAGTATCGAGGCATCGATAATCTTGAGACCTAAGAGCGTGGCAGCAATCACCCAACACCCACCTGCAGTGAGGGGATTCCTTTCATCCCAGACGTATTGCTGATCCGTGCAGTAGCCTCACTGATGAGCGCTATGACGAAAACACCACCTGCGAACCAACTAAAGGTGTTGCTTGGCTTGAGTGCCGGTCTCATCATCGCAGGTGAGAGGTGACTCTTCGAGGGGGTACGTCTCAGCCCCACATAACCAGGGAACATCCTGAAATTCGGTCCGAGGACGCCGATGCCTGACCCTGGTCCTAAAATGCTTGTTTTTATCAGCCTCATCCTGAAGCCCTTGCAGGCCTTCCCCTGATGAACAAAAAGGTGTACCAGCGGGAGCAGGCGGTAGCTGCCATGCGGGACGCCACCTACTCCAGTGAGCCTCAAATAGACAAGGGGCAGGCGAAGGATGCAGCGAGGAACTTCCGGCTCAAACGATCGGCGTGAGCTGGTCGCAGGCAGCTGCTCATGGGCAGGGCACCCTGCTCAGACAGAGTTTGCGCTGATGATGCACGGCAGACGGCCAGGTGGAAGGCCTGTCCTGTGGGCCCAGCGCAGGCGTTCCCTGCTGATGCAGCAGGCTGCTGGTGGAGCTGGACTCATACACCGCCCGGAAGTAATGATACGTTTCAAGAGTGCCACCAACAGACGCCTGTCCCTGTGGTCTGGGGCCATCGCTATGCCGGCGACATGTACTCCACACTCTCATGCGCCGTGCATTACTTCCGCCTCTTCTTCTTCTTGCTTTTCTTCTTGTGACTCTTGCTCCTCTCCCTTCGCTCTTCATCGCTCGAGCTGCCGTCTGAGTCTGGGACCTCTATGCCCGCCGCCCGCAGCACGTCCTTTGCCCGCTCCAGCTCACTCCTGTCTGCGGCCTTTTGGGCGGCACGAGCCTCCCTGGCCACCTGCTTGGCTGCCGCCCTGCGCTCAGCATCCGTCATGCCAGCCTCTCGCAGCGCACGCTCCTCTGGAAAAGCAAGAAGAGGGGAGAGTTTGGCCCATTCAGACCGACCGCCGAGGCAGCGGATAGTGGTGGAGTGTGCACTCCAAAGTGAGTGTTTCTGCTGTTCCCCGGCAGCGAACGCCAAGCTCTTGCCGAATTCTCCCACCAACCAGCATGCGCCCCCCACCTTCCTCGCTGTCCACTTCAGCGATGACAAACTGTTGGTTGGCGGCCCCTGCATCCACCCCGCCGCGGGGAGGGCTCCGCCCCATCTCAGCCCCGCCCCCCTTCAGCTCGAACCTGCAATGACAACACTGACAACAGAACTTGACACGGTGTTGCTGAAGGAACTTGATGAAAGGAGAGGCATCAAGCAGTGATTTTGAATGCAGGGCATGACCATGCATGGCGCCCCTTCCCGACCCGGCTCCACTCCATCAAGCCACTCCCAGAACATCACCATACCCCACGCACTTGTCTCCCTTGGCGGCCCGATACCCCTCCAGCATCTTCGCAAGGTAGTTGGCCCCCAGGCCTCCGCCTCCTGGGCCCTGGCCTGGTGTCTGTCCGCTGGGCCCCGGCCCCGCCTGGCTCGTCGTGCCTGCCGTGGCGCCCTTGCCCAGGGGACCAGGTGGGGGCGTGAACCCCGCCTGGCTGCTGCTTGCCCCTCCAGAGGCCGGAAGCGTGGACGGCTTTGCTGTCCCATCCTGACAGGATTGAGTGGCAGGAGATGCACTGGTGGCGATCGAGTAGCACAAGGAAGCTTGTGGGATCGAAAACAAGTACCTGAAAACATGGCAATTGTTCATGCGGCTCTGTCCTGCTGACAGGGTGTCGCAGCTTTCCAATGTCCAATGCCTCATCGCACCCGGTTGGCTTGCTCCAACCTCTCCAGAGACGCATCGTAGCCAGGAGGCTTCATGTACAGGAATGAAACAGACTGCATGTACATGATGAAGAGGGAGCGTGAGGGCAGGAACGTCTGGGCGAGAATGATGTGCTTATCGCACAGGTATGGCCTGTGCAAGAGGAGGCAGAGTCTCCCCCAGGGCCCTCCACCATCCTCAACAGGCTGTCCCTGCTTGTGCAGCTGCCCCAAGCCCATCGTGCACAACACACACGACCACACCTGTCGCTGCCGGTACTTCTCCTGCTCCTCTGCGCTCAGCATGGACAGCGTCTGAAGATACTCCTGCTCCGCCTCAAACTCTGCCTGGGGATGGATCGGGCCTGCTCCTTGCAATCTGGGACAGTGCAAGGTACGCAAATTACCCGCAGCAAAAGCCTGCCTCGGCAAAGTGCGCCCACGCTTGCCCTACAGGCTGTACTTCAGACCACTTTGCAATGTCCACCAATGCACCTTGGCCTCTGCCTTCTTCTTCTCCTCCTCATACTTGGCTTGCTCGGCCTCCCAGACACGGGCCTGGTTCCGAAAGTTCATGGGATGCCATGGCTTCTGATTTAGAAAGCTGTGGGGGTGGAAGCAGGGGGTGGTGAGGGACGGACAGTCATGGATCACTCCCAAGACTTGCTAATGCATCCTGCGGGCATACCATCGCCCTGCTCACTTGTGTGTCCATGCAGCGCCAACGCTGTTGGGATCGGAGAGATCTCCCTTCTTCTCAGCTTCCTTGGCGGCCTTCAGGTCCCTCCGCACACCTTTTGAGGGGGGATTTCTTGTCTTCAGTGTTGAGCAAGTTAAACGCACCGACGATAGGGTTGTTCACAACAAAGTGCAACCTCTCGGATGGCGTCATAGGATGGTAGTGACGATTTTAAGCTCAAATGGCCTCTCACCATCTAGTGCGCCCATGGCCGGGCCACGGCGGGTGGGAGGCTGGGGCACCCCCGACATGGCCGTCCACTATTCCCTCTTCGATGTGGATGCAGCTCCCTTACTGGTTCACAATGTGCGTACTGAGACGAAACATGGTACTTTCTGGTACATGGTCGACGGCTTGCTGCAGATGCAGTACAGCAACATCGAAAATTTCATGCACTCCATCAGCCACTTCCGATTCCTGCTGCGCGTGCTAGACAAGCACCCCCGAAGTGATCGTCGAGATTCTATTCTGTAACGACAACCCCCCCAATACCCAGGCGCAGGACAAAGAGTATGCATCCCTGAGCTGTCTATGGTTCCTGATGCTTCAACAGCACATGAGAGCGCCCCGCGAGCAAGGCGTGCCGGGGCGCGTGCCTGCTGATTCACTCTAGCTCCCATGGACTGAGCACTTGCTCCATGCAGCGCCTCCTCGCTTGGGCCGTGGTTGCCAGCCTCGGAGGCGTCACGGCCGACGCTTTGCTGGGCCACGGTGGGCACCCGGAGACCTGGGCGCTGGCATGCCTCTGCCTCTGGGCCGGCTTCCTAGTCTCCAGAGGTGACGAGGGCTGGATGGAAGGGGGGCGATGAATGACAGCGGACCTCTCCGATGTCGGCTCAATGCCTTATATGAGCCTCCTTAGCTCCGTGGGGAATTGGGATGCATGCGATGGAGCGTGAGGCAGCGCTTCCTCCCCCGAATCCCTTGCGGACAGGGTCTCGGCACGATCGCATACCCCGCCGGTGCGCAGTCTACCCCCGGCCCCCCGGTCTCCATGCACCCATCACACCTCCCTAGTCCCTCGCCACAGGACCTCGGCGTTTCACCGCATGGGAGCTGCGAAACGTGTTGTGGGCCTCTGCCAGCCTGGTCAGCTTCGCCTTCCTGCTGCTGGATGGCGACCTTAACTCTTGGGCCGATGTCTTCTATTTCTGCGGCGAGGACATGCGGTACTGTACCTCGGACTACCGCTGGAACGTACGTGGCTGGAGGAAGGCCGTGGCCCTCTGGAACTTCATGCTGGCGGGGGCAATGGGCCTCCAGCGGCTCGTCATTGTCCTCGGCCTTAATGGGCTGCACCCAGGTGAGGCACGGCGGCCGGCGGGTGACACCCAGGGATTCTTGACACATGCACATGGAGCTGTTTGGTGACATAGTTTGCAGCCTGGCCATGCAATGAGGGCAGAGGTCCATGCCCCGAGATGGGGCCGTGCAGGGCATTGGGATTCCATGCAGCGGGGCGCCACCTCAAGGCAATCTCTCCTCACGTTTGGGGACCAATGCGCAAACCAAGCAGGGGAGGACGTGGTGACGCAGGAGTCCTTTGTCTCCATCGGCTGGCGGCTCATCCCCTATTGGCTGAACAACTGGGAGCAGCAATGGGGCGCGGAGTGCTCCTCCATGGTGTTTGAGCTGCCGCACTTTGCGCTGGAGCTCCTGGTTGTGCTGCCCTGTGTCCAGGTTCGCGGCGGGGAGGCAGGAAGAATGGGCCAAGTGCGTCGGAGTTCGCACACCCCAGCCCCCAGTATTCGCCCGCAGACAGTGGAGCTTGCTGGTGGACCCCACCCCCCTCCCACGCCCCCAATGCCCAGATCCTCTGCGCACGGCTGAAGATCCTGGCCCAGCCCCACGTCGCCGCGGCCCTGCCGCCGGAGGATGCCCAGGCCGAGGCGGCGGGGGAGGGTCCAGGGGACGAACGGGACGCACCTGTGTGGACCCCCAACATCCTGGCCTGCCGGTGGGAGCGGCGGCGCGGCCAGCGGCGCCTGCTTCCCCGCCTCAAGGCCAACCTGCGGGCCATGAGTCTCACCCTCTTCGTCTGCTCACGTCGGTGGAGGATGGGGTGGGGGGGTGTATAGTCTTACATGGGGTCCTGCAGTGTTGTACGCGCATGGTCGCCAGATGGGACCTACAATTCAGAACCAGAATGTGCCTGGTGGTCAGCCGGGGGACCCCCATTTCCCAAAACCACAACCTCCCCTCCCACACACACAACACACAACCCCTGCCCCATGCAGTGGCGCTGCTGAACGCACTGGTCATGCCGCTGCTGCTGGAGCGGTCGGTTGTGCTGGACCCGCGCTCCGCCGCCGTGCTGGCCGTGGAGCGCGAGTTGCACGCCGTGGTCAGCGCGGGGCGGTACGCTGACCTGGCGCTGTGGTACGGCGGCGGCGGCGGCCGGCGCGCGCCGTCGGAACTGCGCCGCGAGGAGCACGTGCGCCTGCCCTGGATGGTGCCCCCGCCCCTGGCCCCGCTCGGCATCGGCGCCGGGCTGGGGCCGGGCGGCGGCGCGCACGAGGCGCGCGACGACAGCGACGCGCGTGACCCCACGGGCCGCGGCGGCCGGCGCGGCGGCCGGCGCTCGGCGGCCCGCGCCGGCGCC
>NW_011934127.1:97962-105748 GCF_000733215.1 Auxenochlorella protothecoides
CCCGTGGCCGGCGCGGGGGGCGGGGCTGGGATCGCCGCCGCGGCCGCCGCCGCCGCCGCCCAACCCCCGCCGCTCCCGGCCTCGCTGACGGCGCTGAACCTGACGCAGACCCTGTTCCTGGCCGCGCGCGCCGGCGGGCTGGACGTCGTGGCGGGACCCCTCCGCCTGCGGAGCGCGAGCGATGCACGAGGCGATACAACCGGCGATGCACAGGTCGGTGCAGCCGACGGTATGCCCGGCAGGGCAGCCGGCAGCACGCCCGCCCACCCCAACGAGACCGTGGCGTGGCTGCGCGAGCGCCAGGGCGCGTACTGGGCGCGGCGCCTGGCCGAGGCAGGCGCGCACGCGCGCCGCTCGCCGGAGCTGCGCCTGGTCCCGCTGTACCGCGCGCTGCACAAGCACGCGCGAGAGCTGGCGCACATGCGCGACCAGGGCCACCGCCGCCTGTTCCCGTTGGTGGAGCTGGCGCTGTGCATCATGCGCCTCTCCTGCGAACGCTTCTTCACGCTGCTCGCCGTCTGGGCGGGGTACCTCGCCTTCCGCGACCCGCCCGCGCCCGCGCGCCGCGCCATCGTGACCGTCGCGCGCCTGGCCGCCGCCTTCCAGCGCGCCGTGCTCCTCGCCTTCCCCGCCGTCTGCTGGGTCTACGATGCCGGCATCGTCTTCTCCACCTTTGCCTCCATCGTTTTCTGGAGCGGGTGGGTGTTTTCTTGTTTGTGCATCTTGTTTTGGGGGGAAAGAGGGGGAAGAGAATGTGCAGTGTCGCCTAGTAATGGGGGGGGGGAGTGCAATGGGTTGGCGAGGCATTGGGGTTGATGGAGGGGTCAATAGTATCACTTGATGGCCAATGCACGTCATCCCTGGCCTCCTCATCAGCTTCCCGCGAATCTTTGGTCCCGGAAAGTCAGGCTGCGAGGAACCTGTTCTCACCAGTTGTCCCCTCTGAGCCTGACGAGCCGGGAAGAGCTGCCCTCATACCTCCTCCTCGTTCATGCCATGTGACTCAGTGTCAACCCCTAACCCCCAATTCCACCTTGGCCCCCTCCGCCCCGCAGGCCCCTCCGCGGCGCGGTGGAAAAGGTGCGGTCCACCGCCGCCAGCGTGGAGCCGCACGGCTGGCGCCACGCCACCGCTGCCGAGGTGGAGCGTATGGGTGGCCAGTGTGCCGTGTGCTGGGGCACGCTGGGGCCAGAGGCCGCGGAGGTGGCGGAAGTCTCTGCGCCGGCGGCCGGCGGGGACACTGCCGGCGCCGAGGGCGCGAACTCCGAGCCCGGCTCCCCCCCCGGCGACGAGCGTGCCTCAGAGCCCGCACCCCGGCCGGCCCGCAGCTGGCTGTCGGACCGGTCCGCGGCGCTGCGCCAGGCGGCCTCCGCCGCACTTTCCGGGCGCGGGCCGCTGGACTTGCGCACCGAGGAAGAGGTGGACAGCGCGGAGAGCGCGGCGCGCTGGGCGGCGGTGGACGCCATGGCGCTGCCGTGCGGGCACGCCTACCACGCCGACTGCATCCTACAGTGGCTGCAGCAGTGCTTTAGGTGCCCAAGGAGGGGAAAAGAGGGCGGGGGAAGGGGAGCGGGAGGGAAAATGAACTGCCTGGCCATTTCCAGAGCTTGCCTAGTCTGGGGAGGGCTTGCTTCAACACTCCCAGTGATGTGGCGCGGTATGCTCGAAGCATGCCGCTCACCCCCCGCCCCTCTCCCTTTGCTCCTTACACCATCTGCAGCCAGGGTCGCGTGCCCACGTGCCCCATGTGCCAGGCGACCATCGCGCTACGGGTGCGGTATCACTGGCCCTTCCGGGCGGTACCGCGCAGCCGTCTGCATGACGAGCCTGTGCAGCCCCAGTTTGGCGTGGAGGGCGACGGCGGCCTGGACCCCGGCATCAGGGGCATTCGGATGCTCACCTACGTCCTCAGGGTGAGCTGAGATGATCGGTCTGAAGTGAGCTCCCTTTGCTGAGGTTATAGTCTGTGCAAGTTGTTGATACTGGCGCAGGGCATCGGCGACTAGAAGGCATACATGTTTGCGGTTTGGGATTCCATCTCCTCTCGTCATCAGAAGACAATCCCTCTCTAACACCGGACATCCACCGATCATCGCCGCTCCCCCGCCACATGTGCAGGACGACTTCCGGAATCGGTTCGAGGTGTTCCTGGCGCCAGACCAGGCCCAGCAGCCAGTCGGCCTGGAGGTCCCGCAGCCCAACGACGTGCGGCAACCGCTGTGGGGCTGACAGGCGGGGCGCCATTGTCCCCGGAAGCCAGCCCCACATGGGCAGTGCCCTGCGCCGCTCTTTTTGCCCTGTACAAGAGGCTGACCTGTGTGTTTTGTCAAGGACTTGTGTACAAATGTGGTGACGATGCCAGCAGCCAGGGCGGGAGTACAACGTAATAGCAACAGAGGAACAGTGGAGTTGAAAAAACTTCAAATGCTGTGGGCGAGGCCCCTCGCGCCATTCCCAGCGCCAGAGGACACCCCTTTCATGCGCCGCCAGCAGAGGCCGATGGTGTAGCGCCACAGCAGGTACACCAGCAGGTACACAACGAGAAACACCTGGGGTGTGCAGAGTGGTAAGAGCCTCAGCAGGAGGCGGCCTCGATGGCGATTGCATGTCGAAAGGGGCTGCGGTGCTGGTAGGAGACGGATCGCACATGCAGGTAACACCATGTGCAGCCCCTGCTGTTGTCAGTGGGCAGCCCACTGCACGACACAGCTCTCCTGCTCCGCTGTTTCCACCCGAAACTCACGATGAGGAGCAGCACTCCTGGGGCAATCACTGGGAGCTGAATGTACCAGGGCAGGTTGGCCACATATATCCAGAGGTTGGTGGTCCAGTGGAGAGCAACCCGCTCCCTGGCTTCCCACACGGCATACGGGACTGTGAAAGGCGCCGGACAGTCGTCCAGATATGCGTGATATACGCGCCGCATGACGGGCCGGGTCAATTCCGTATGCGCCTGGCGGTGTTGGGGAAGATTTGCAGGCACTGAGATGTGGTGAAATTCGAACGTGGGTGCGCTTGATGCAACGATCCATGGGGCATACATTGATTGTCTGGTCTGGGTCCACAGACTTCCACAGCACTCGGCAGGAAACCAAGATTGATCCAACCCACCCTGTTCAACAAGGCAGCCGCATGGTGGGGTGTGTGGCGCTGAAGCAGCCTGGCAAGGTGCCGATGCTGCCGCTTCAGGTCCGCATCGGCAGCAGGCCGGGCAAGCTGCAGCATGGTACAGATTGAAGCAACTGAGGTTCCAGCATCCTCTAGCCCCGCCAGGGAGACAGGCATGCATTTGCACGGCCCCATTGCTCGTCAGATTGCTGCGCTTGAAGGGCATCGGCAAGTAATGCGCTGCAATGTGGGCAGTCAAGCTTGGACCTGCCAGCATGGTATGATTGGCCTCCCAACACTTGCTTGTAGAATGGTGTAGTAATCATCTGGTGCGGCCAGAATGCGATCTGCCACCGCCACAGGAGTCAGTCTGGGATCCACGGCGTGGAATAATGTCTCGGTTGTCGATTCTGGAGGTGTGATTCTCCCAATGCATGGAGGATCAGCGCGACTTACCTGTCTGTCGTACGTCGCGCGCTCGGGAAGCCCGATTCGAGGTCAATAGCGTGCATGGCAGGAGGAGGGAGCCCCATGCATCATTACGGTCCCAGGAAGGGGGCTAGCTCTGCTCCCCTCATTGCCGTATGCCGAGAATCAAGTGATCCACCAGACTGCGCGACAACAGGGTACGACGCTGCTGATCGGCCGATTCACTGATAAATCCAACGAATGCCGCCCGTCTCTCGAGCAAGATGTATCACTCGTTTCAGATTGGCACACAAGGTGTAGGTGACCCTGCTCCGGTCTGGCCTGCATGCAGCGCTTTCTTCTTCTCCCGTGTGATGTGTTGACAATCTGCCATTGGAAGTGGCGGCCAATACAGAATAGCATCCTAATAGTTGGGAATGAGCAATTAAAGAAGAGAATAGGTTGTCCCATCATGAGCCTGAAACTCGACAAAACCAAGCGCTCGCCCCTTCGTAACCCAGGGCCAGGGAATCAATGCTCCAAAAGAAATGACTGTCGCCATTTTACAGGGATCACCCCTAATCTACGGATCCATGTGGAGTCGAACCCACCGGGGGCCAGGCCAGGTGCCGTCGTTGGATGACTAATGCGTTGGCACCGTAATTTGGTGGAAACTGGACGTGCACGCCCCTGCATCGACCCATCTCAGCGTTGCTGCAGCCGCGCAAGGGCTGGGTCAGGCCGTCTGAAAGATGTTTTGCAGCATGGCCCGTGGCACGGCGTCCGAGGCCTCCTCCAGGCGCCCACACTCCTCCCGTGTCAGCCTCCACCCCAGCGCCCCCAGGCTGTCCTGGAACTGGGCGAGACTGGTCGCCCCGGGGATGGGAATCGTGCCCTGGAGGATGGTGCGGGCGGTCCTGATGTGTGGGCGACGCCAGCGCACCTCTCCCATTGACATGGCAATCCCATTGCCTGGGTCATCCTTCCACAGCGTACAGACCCAACTCCCCGCCGCTCCGCCCACCTGGCAGATGCACCAGTTGAGCGCGACTTGAGGCACCGTCTTCCCGCGGGCCTGTGCGATCTGGCGCAGCTCCTGCAGCAGGTCCGCCGCGCCAGGCAGGATCTGCTTGAAGAGCAGCGCCCGAGGGCCCTGTGGCAGGGACGCAGCTGCCTCGCCATCCTCCACTCCATACTTTCCACTCAGCATGCCTGAGAAGGAGCACGTGAGCGTGGGACGGAGGGCTGGACCATTTCGCTGGCCGTCATCGCCACCCACAAACCCCTCCCCATCGCCACACAGGCACTCGTCTCCCGCTCATGCCCTCCGCTCACCGAGGGCCAGGGGGCTGTAGGCTATGAGGGCGATGCCCCGCTCCTCGGCCTCCCGCCGCACGCTCTCCTGAGCGCCCCCCCTGCTCAGCAGGGAGTACTGCACCTGGGCAGACGCCAGAGGCACCCCCCGGGCATCAAGATAGTCATGGATGCGCGCCAGCTGCTCCGCGCCGTAGTTGCTGACGCCCACTGCCTCGGCCAGACCCTTATTGATTGGGAGAGGGGGGGAATCGATCTGGGGGGCAAGGCGTGGCGTCAGGGCCGCCGTACCATGCATTGTACAGAAAGGATGACAGCATGTATGATGGTGCACCATCGCTGGAGAGCGGCACATGGGACACTCTGCCACCAGTTTTTCTCCCAAAGCGCGGTTACCCACCTCCTTGTAAATGGAGCACAGGCCGTCCCACATCAGCCGCTCCTGGATGGGCGCATACTTGGCAGTGCTCCTGGGCGATGGGGGAAGAGGGTGGTGGCAGAGAAGTTTGGGGGCAGCTGCTGCTGATGACCATGGTGATTCCTGATCGATACCTGTCGGTTGCCACCCCCAAGGCATACAGCTGCTCTTCTATTGACTGGTACCTCTGGACTCTCGTCACAAAACATGGAAGGATGCTGTGCTCACCAGTGCAGCTGGATGACGGGCACCCTTTCCAGGCCCAGCCGCTTGGAGCTGGCCCGGGCGGCGGCCACCCACTGCCCAGGCAGGAGGCGCCAGGGGTAGGCAGCCAGCTTGGTGGCGATCACAGGGCGGGTTTCCCGGCTGTCACGCATGAAGTTGCCCAGCAGGCGCTCGCTCCTCCCGTTGAGGCGCCCGGTGCCTGTGAGGCCATTGGTTTGGGGGGGGGGCGGGGAGTCAGCGAAGGAGTTCAGAACAAGACCAGCCATGCTGAGGTCCAGCCCTGTATTCCCTGACGCAATCCCCTTTGGTACCGTAGGAGTCCGCGGTGTCCATGAGGTTGATGCCTGATTGCAGGGCCAGGTCAAAGACCTGCTGCAGCTCGCTGTCCATGCCCTCGCTGTACCCCCACAACAGCTTGTTACCCTGGACACGGCAGAGGCGGCAGATCAGCTGTGTGTCGCACCTCATGCAGCTCACGAGTCCAGGCTCGGTAGGGTTGAGCATTCGTCGCCAGTGGTGCTGAACTGTGCCTCAAACCAGCCATTCCCTTCCTGCATGCAATCGTACCCAAGCCCAGGTGCCCAGCCCCATGGGCGAGACGGTGTGAGGCCCCAGGGGGACGCCATCCCGCTCGGATGCTGGTTTTCGATTCAGGGTGGGCATGGAGGGCAGCTGCTGCCACCATGCCCGCGCGAAATGGGTGCAGGCCCGGGGCCGGGGGTGCAGGTGGCATGGAGGTGCCCATCCAAAGCAGGGTGCATTTTGGACGATGTACATGGTCAGAAAAGTGACCGAAAACGAGTCTGTGGCCTGTGATCGCAAGCTCTGTCTTCATAAGAGCTCCATGCATGCCGAAGATCCGCCCATCTCCGAAACCGGCGGATCTGAATTGTCAGGCAGAAGGCTTCCGTCACATGCCTCTCATTCGGTGTAGGTGGCCATCGCGGCCAACCCGTATGTTCAGATCCCGGCAAGACATGCATTGTGCATTTTTCGATGGCTCCCTCCCGCCTCATTCCAAAGGGTTGCTTGTGCTGCAGTAGCTACAATGAGGCGGCTGGCAACAGGCTCCATCTAAAACACAGGAGGATAGTACGGTTTGAGAGGTTAGGTGGTGCGAAGTGGAGAAGGCTTGTGTGAAGATTCAAAAGAATGCGCCTCATGTGAGTCGCTTGAGGTGATCGCTGGCCTGGTGAGAGCATGAGAGAGGACACAAATAATCACCGGCTCACACTGAGCCGCAACCCTCAGTCCCTGTAGTTGTAGTCCTCGTCCTCGTCCTCCCCGTCCTCCTCCTCGTCGGCCATGAAGTCCGGGACCGACACCCGCATGGGGTCCATGGTGATCTCCGGCAGCTGGCGGTCTGGCACGGGCCAGCCCTCGTTCACCCCTCCAATGACCAGGGTCTTGATGCCCAGGTGGTCCAGGCTCAGCGCGCGTAGCGCATTGATCAGGATGTCCAGCGCCAGCTCGTCGGCGGTGCCCAGGTCCACCCTGCGCTGGCCGAGGAGTGGAGGGTGAGGTGGCGGCGGGGTGCATGGAGATCTGGGGAGAGGGTGCTATATCGAAACACGAGGGCAAGAGTCCGTTGGTTGTGCTCTCCTGTGCCTCCACAGGCATTGCTGGGCTGCTGGATGATGGATACCAAGCATGAACCATCATACAGGGTAGTTGCTGTGTGCCATGCCCCCCTGACCACCCAAATGTGCAGCCTGGAGGTCTACGCACGTGTCGAACGTTCCAAACCATCCCGCGCACAGCCCACCTCTACCTAACAGACAAACAACAATCCCCCACTCCATTCCACAGCTGACCAGAAGCGGAGCCAGTTGCCCTTGACCTCAAGGTCCGCCATGTCTGCCATGGCCGCCGGCGCGGAGCCCACCACCTCCTCGTCCTCCTCGTCCTCGCCGTAGCGCATGTGGCTCAGGTCGTACTGCGAGGCGTACAGCACGTGCATGGAGGAGGCGTTGTACGCGCCCAGCCGGCCCAGCAGGTACCAGGAGTTGACCACCTCCTGCACCATGGCTACGGCGGCCGGGGCCGGCGCCGTGTACAGCTCCAGCCAGATCCAGAGGTCGAACTGGTCCACGTTCCGGAACTTGACGGCCACGGGGCGCGACTCGCCCGCCCGCCGCCGCTCCAGGATGTCGCCCAGGGTGGAGGCGGAGGGCGGCGCGGGCACGCCTGCGCGTTGCAGCCGGCGCTGGATCTCCTCGGGGTCGTCCTCCGCGCCCTGGATCAGGCTGGCCAGCTCGTCGTCCTCCGAGGCCTGCTCCTCCACCTCCCTGCGGTGGAGGTGTCCAGTCAGTC
>NW_011934127.1:106821-131894 GCF_000733215.1 Auxenochlorella protothecoides
TGCTCGTCCACAGGCATCAAGAATATAAAGCATGCGTGCCAGGAACTCAAGCCACCGGGACACGACTTGTTGAAGGCCGGGGCGCTCGCCGACTCGTGGCGAGTCCCCTACACAAGACGGGGGAGCATCCCACCTCCGACAAAACTCACCTCATCCAGTCCCTCACGCTGCCCCTACATCGCTGAGAAGTCACAGCATTCCGATTTGTAAGATAACCCTGTCTCCTGACCGCATTGCAGACTGCGATAGGCCGGGGCAGGAGGTGGATCGCCCTGCAGGGGCCGGGGGCCCGGCTGCATGGACGAGGGCAAAATATGCCAGCCCGCATTGCTCAGCTACCGCGGCCGCATGCCTGGCTGGAAGCTGGAACAGAAAGTATGGTGTTCTGTAATGTCATCGCACGGGTTCGAGCGTCACATACGTTCTTGGAGGTGCCTCCGCCTCGCCCATCGACGAAGATGAAGATTCCTGAGTTTACAACCCGGCGCGAACGCGGAGGAGGCAGCAGCCGGGGGGGCACACAGATTTCACACGGCACATCACCCCAAAGCCAGCCTTGTCATGGTTGCGTCAGCAGCCGCAGGGCGTCGTTGAGGTACCTGACCGCCGTCCGCACGTCCTCAAAGGACAGAGCGCTCGTGGCCGTCTTGGTCAACCTCTGCGCCTCGGTGATGGCTGCCAGGGAGGGCTCGAACCCGGGCACCGGGGCTGTAGTCGGCTCAGGCGGCCTGGCTGGCGGTCCCGCCGATGCAAGGCTGGAAGTTGCTGGCCGTGACGGCGGCGCGACCGGCGACCGCCCCAGCCCCTCCCCAATCTTGGGCTTGGGAGGGCTCGGGGGAGGCGGCGGCCGAGCCTCGCCCCCTGGTGGCGCTGGGACCCCCACATCCGAGGCTCCCTCGCCTTTCAGCCCCTCCAGCTCCTCCTCGCCGTCGCCAGGCATGCCCGGGGGTCCTGTCCCGAGTGCCTCAATCCTCTCGATGCTGGTGGTGGAGTAGGTACCGTCCGCCAGGCGCACGGCATACGATGGCGGCCTGTGGTGGCGCAAGGGTGGGCACGGTGATGATGTGTGGTGGGGATCATGCGCGGGCAACGAGTCGAGTGGGGGGCTTGATATCAACACACAACCCCGTTCACCCTTTCTTTGCGCGCCGCACCAGCGTGAGGAGTCCACCGCCGCGACGGTGGCGTCCATCGTCACTCCCCCTGGGGTGTGCACCAGCACATTCTCTCCGGTGGCCAGGTCTGGGACCAGGGCCTCAGCCCCGCAGGCCTCGATGCTGCCTGGAAGTTCATTGTTGTAAGGAGCTGTAGTGCAGCGATCCAAAGAGGCGATCGAGAAAGGGCACTGATAGTTTTTGAGGAAGAAGCTGGGCAGAGAGCTCCATCCTTTTCAGCCATCCCAAACAATTCCTCACCTGCGAGGGCCACAAAGTACTTTGCGGGTACCTGGGCGGACGTGGCGGGCGACACGCGCGCCACCGTCCCCTTGGCCGGCGCCGAGGCGCCCTCGGGGCAGAAGAGGACCTGCGGGGTGGGGTGAGAGGGCTTCATGGAGAGACGCACCGGGTGCTGACGGCATGCTGTTGGTGGCATGGCATCGTGGACTGATGTATCCCAGCCAGAATCCTCCCAGCCAGCAGCGCTAGCAATGCCGCAGACTGCTGCAGGGCACGTAGCTCAGGCCCTCTACGTCAATGACCTGCACCGCACCTTCTGGAAGGTGTAAAAGGCGCGAGGCGGCGGCGGCGTCCACACCATGCCCGAGATGGGGCGGGCCTGGCCGCCCAGTTCTCCGCTCCCCATGGGGGGAGAGAGGGGCGGGGAGGGGAGGCGCAGGGACCCCTCCTCCTCATCCTTTCCGTTGTGCTCCTGGTTGCGCCCTTGACCTCCAGCCTCTGGCCCCGCCGCCGGCCCCGGGCCAGGCAGGTCGGCTGAGTCGGCTGAGGGCCCAACACTGGTCCCGCTCCTCTGCACCGACGCGTCGTGGCGCGGGGGCACCGGGAAGTCATCCAGCTGCGAGGACAACTCATTCTTGGCCTCGGGCTCAGCACCACCCTGCGGCACGCTGGGCATGCTGGTCAGGGAGGCCAGCAGGGCCTCGTCCTCCTCGGTAACGGGGGCCTGGGCGGCCGAGGGCGGCGGGTCCGGCACTCGGCCCTCCGCCAGTGCCCGCCGGATCTCTGCCGCGCGCCAGGCAGCGAATCGCTGCTTGAGCAGGGTCTCCGGGGCCAGCTCGCCGAACTGGTTGATGATCTCCATGAAGATGCTGGCCGCGTAGTAGGTGAGCGCGGTGTTCTTGTCCGCCTGGCCCACCCGGTCCGCGCGGTCCGCACGCCCAAACACGGTCAGGGCAAAGGTCTCGCACAGGATGGCGTCGTCAGGCCCCAGCTCCAGGGCCTTCTTGTCATGCTCCAGGCTGGCGAGCAGGGTGTTGAGCAGGTCCTTGATGTCGGGTACCAGGTTGCTCACCCCCAGGCTCACGGCCTGTTGTACGGGCGTTGCGACAGATGGGTGGATGAATGGTAGCACTGATGCAGAGTTGTCAAAGTAAAGTGCAAGTCTGCAGGCTTCCCCGCACCTGAGACACCGCATAGAGGCGACAGTAGTAAGCGATCTTGGGCTCTGCCCGTGCCACCTCAGAGGCTCTCTGCGAGGGAGATCCAGTCACTTCCTCGACACGAAGATGCATTGTTAGCCATGATAATCACACATGCTACTCCCCCAACCCACCTGCAGGAATGGCAGGATCAGCTTCTTCTGCTCCTGCAGCGTCGACATGGCCCTTGGGTGTCTACTGTGCGATCGGCCCACCACTCTGCCACTGCGGCTCTGCAGAAACGTGAATGTTTTTGTTGAGCATGCAGCTATTCAATGATATGCTGCATCGCTTGGACTTTTTGTCAACGCGTCCTATGGGAGAGTTTTGCCCTTCCTCCGCGCCCACATCATGTCGCCCCGACACCACTAATCCCAGACCGGACGCGATCGACGGTCAAGGGGTGGCAATTTTATCTCGATTGTATATCTTCTCTCTTGACTATCCCATCAAGTATCTATCGGCTGCCCCGCCACCGCGGCCGTCCACCCCATGGCCGGTAACCTCGCCATGCAAGGGGCGTAGACGCAGCATCCAGCCACCTCCAGCTTCCGGCATGCACATTCTTCGCCTATCCTCCGCCTTGGCCCAGGCCGGGAGGGGTTCCTGGTCCCGCTCGATCGGGTCCAGGACTCTGGTTAACCAGACACACCCTCAGGCCGACCTGCGACAGCTCCTCGCCGCCCGGCATTATTCTGAGGATGGCGACGAAAAGGAGTCGGGCATGGGACGCATTTTTAAGTAGTGAGCTACCCTTGCTGGGCGGTCTTGGTGTGCTTGGCAGGGAGCAGGGATGGCCCTGACATGCCTGGTGCCGTGTCACTGAGCGCCTGGCGCTGCTGAGCAATGCAACTCACCACCAACCTCCCGCCCCCCCTCAACCCTTCCCCAGCTTCAAGAGCCAGGAGGCAGCGCCGCGCAATGGCTCCCGGCGCACCCCATCCGGAAGCGGCAACGGCGGCGGCAACGGCAGCGGCTCCCCCTCCGAGTCAGGCCAGGGCTCTGACGGCTCCGACGGCGCCTCCGCCCTGGTCCCCGCCTCGCCCGAGCAGCGCCACCGAGAGGTGATGGCCGTGGCGCTGTCCCGCCGCCCCCTCTTCCCCGGCGGGATCATGCCCGTCATCGTCAGCAACAACAAGCTGATCAAGGAGCTGTTCCAGCTGCGCAAGCAGAACGCGCAGGCCTATGTTGGCGCCTTCATGCAGCGCGTCCCCGATGCGCCCGGCACCGCCATGGACGGCGTGGAGGACGGTTCCTTTGCCGTCGACCTCCTGGGTGAGCAGGGTTGCTGGAGGATGTGTTCCTTGGATGGGATGCACATCATTCGTCGTTCCCTGCCCCACAGACACCTGATGTCTCCTGAGCCACCACTGCTCCACCTCTCCTTGACCCGCCACTCGCCGGTTTCCATCGATCATCCGATCACCTGCACAGGGAGCGCAGCCCCGCCGCACACAAACGACGATGCGGACGCCGACCCTGCCGCCGACCCGTCTGCCGCCCTGCACGAGGTGGGCACCTTCGCCCAGGTGCACGCCATCATCCCGCACGACCAGGGCGCGCAGCTGCTGCTGCTGGGCCACCGGCGGGTGCGGCGCACGGGGCTGGCGGGGCGCGACCCGCTGCGTGTGTCGGTGCAGCACCTGCGGGACGGGCGGTACGACCCCGAGCAGGACGAGCTGAAGGCCACGACCATGGAGATCATCTCCACCATCAAGGAGCTGCTGGCGCTGCACCCGCTGTACAACGAGCAGATGCGCAACTTCATCCAGTTCGGCGCCGACTTCCACGACCTCTCTCGGCTCAGCGACCTGGCCGCCAGCCTGACCACCGCCGACGCAGGGGCGCTGCAGGCCTGCCTAGAGGAGCTGGGCGTGGCGGAGCGCGCCGCCCAGGTCCTGCTGCTGGTCAAGAAGGAGGTGGAGCTGTGCCGCCTGCAGGCCGACATCGGGCGGCGCGTGGAGGAGAAGATCAGCAAGGACCAGCGCCGCTACTTCCTTATGGAGCAGCTGAAGAGCATCAAGAAGGAGCTGGGCCTGGAGAAGGACGAGAAGAGCGCCCTGGTGCAGAGGCGAGGGCTGCGTGGGGCTGTAGGGGAGTGGGTGAGGGGCGGCGGTGGGGGTTGCCTGACGCGGTGGGGTGGCGTGGGACCGGTGCCAGACCTCCCCCAACCACTCTCGATGCACAGGTTCCGGGAGAGGCTGGAGCCGCTGGGGAGCGGTGTGCCTGAGGATGTGCGGCGAGTGATCGAGGAGGAGCTGGAGAAGCTGCAGGCCATCGAACCCGCCTCCTCCGAGTTCAACGTCACGCGCAACTACCTGGACTGGCTCACCGCCCTGCCCTGGGGCAAGATCTCCACCGAGCGCCTGGACATCCCCGCCGCCCAGGAGGTGGGGGGAGAGGGGGCAGAGGAGGGGGGGTCCCGCTCGCGGAGGAGAGGGGCCTCATGGCTTCTACATCGGGAACGCTGCCAGGACAACAGCGGACGATGGCGGGTGGGAGTAGATCACTTCGGCCCTGCCTGCCAGGGACTATCATGCACAGAGGGGTACAGATGTCCCCATTCAGCAACCCGACAATGCTGACCAAACCTGGTTTGCAGGTCCTGGATGAGGACCACTATGGGCTCGATGATGTGAAGGAGCGGATCCTGGAGTTCATCGCCGTCGGCAAGCTGCGTGGCTCCACACAGGTGGGTGTTTGATGGAGGTGGCCGGGACGAGTGGCTGAAGTCATGCATTCCGTCAAACTCCATCTGACTCAGGCATCCAGCGTCTACCACTGTACTGGCCTGCAGGGTGAGAGTCTCATCAACTCCCATTCCTACGTCCCCCCTCCAACAGGGCAAGATCCTGTGCCTAGTGGGCCCGCCAGGCGTGGGCAAGACCTCTGTGGGGCGCAGCATCGCCCGAGCCCTGGACCGTAAGTACTACCGCTTCTCCGTAGGCGGCCTGAGCGACGTGGCGGAGATCAAGGGTGAGGGGAAGGAGGGTGCAAGGGAGGGGGCCCCATCTTATCACCATGGCGCTCGCCTGAAACCATGCCACTGAGAACCGGATCGATGGTCCTGCGCAGCTGCTACGCCCCTGGTCCATTCCTTTCCACTCATCCCATTGCCCTGCCTGCAATAGCCTCCCAGTTCCCTCCACCACCACCCCTCCTCATCGCTCAACAGGGCACAGGCGAACCTACGTCGGCGCCATGCCCGGCAAGATGGTGCAGTGCCTGAAGAACACGGGGATCAGCAACCCCTTTGTCCTGATCGACGAGATCGACAAGCTGGGTCGCGGCTACCAGGTGTGGTGATTAAAAGGGCGGTGGGAGTGCTAGGAGATGCCGGTTGTGAATCCTGGGGGCAGTCTTAGGGCCACACCAGTCTCAGATGGATGGCCCCTGTTGCATTCCCTGCATCAACCGGCTGCACGCCGTATTCACTGCCAGGCCCTTCTTCCTCAAACCCTCCTCAAACATGGCAATCCAACCCCTCCGTCCCACCTCATCCACACATCCATCTCGACCCAGGGCGACCCCGCCTCGGCCCTGCTGGAGCTGCTTGACCCGGAGCAAAACTCCTCCTTCCTGGACCACTACCTGGACGTGCCCGTGGACTTGTCCAAGGTGCTCTTCATGTGCACCGCCAACCTGCTGGACACCATCCCCGGCCCGCTGCTGGACCGCATGGAGGTCATCCGCCTCAGCGGCTACATCTTCGACGAGAAGGTGGCCATCGCCCGGCGGTACCTGGAGGTCCAGGCCCGCAAGGATGCGGGCGTGCCGCGTGGCGCCGTGCACATCACCGACGCCGCCATGACCGCCCTGGTCGAGGAGTACGCGAGGTGGGTGGGGTACCCGCCTGGCTGTGGCCCTGTCGGGCATGGATTGTGGGATTCGTGTTGGCACCAGTGTCTGAGTGGCACGACGCGGTACAGGTGGTGGACTGCGCTGATGAGGGACCTGGTGGGGAGGAGTCTACAAGCTCTGCGATGGGCTTTGCCGCATGGGGCTCAGGGTACGGATCCCTCCTCGAGCCCATGCCCCACTGTCAACCAGCGCACACAAACTGCATAACACCCTACAGGGAGGCCGGGGTGCGGAACCTGAAGAAGCAGCTGGAGAAGATCTACCGCAAGGCCGCGTTCCGGCTGGTCAAGGAGGGCCTGGTGGACATTCCTGTGGTGAAAGATGCGCAGGAGTCTGATGGGGAGGCGACGGAGGGCCCCGACACCCTGCCGCCCGGCACACCACCGACCGCCTCGATCCAGGGGGAGGTGCCGCCGCCCGCGGAGAGCGTGGAGCGTGAGCGCGTGGAGGAGGAGGCTCTGCCCGCCTTCGACGCCCCCGCGGTCACCGTGGATGCGGGCGACCTGGCGGCCCTGCTGGGCCCGCCCCCCTTCACCAGCGACAAGATCTACGCCTCGGCAACCCCACCCGGCGTGGTCATGGGCCTGGCCTGGACTGCCATGGGCGGCAGCACGCTGTACATCGAGGCCGCGGCGGTGGAGCGCGGCGAGGGCAAGGGCTCGCTGCGCACCACGGGCCAGCTGGGGGACGTGATGAAGGAAAGCGCGGCCATCGCGCACACCTACGCGCGGCGCGTGCTGCAGGCGCGCGGCGACGCCGCCTTCTTCGAGCAGTCGGCGCTGCACGTGCACGTCCCCGCCGGCGCCACGCCCAAGGACGGCCCCAGCGCGGGCTGCGCCATCGCCACCGCGCTGCTGTCGCTGGCGCTGGCGCGACCCGTGAGGCCCGACCTGGCCATGACGGGGGAGGTGACGCTGACGGGAAAGGTGCTGCCCATCGGGGGGGTGAAGGAGAAGACACTGGCCGCCAAGCGGTCAGGGGTGCGGCACATCCTGTTCCCGGAGGGCAACCGCCGAGACTGGGAGGAGCTGGCGGAGGTGCCTGAGGGGTGTGATTGTGGTTTGGCGGGGGCGCGCATCATGTGGGAGGGTGGCAGATGTACATCACACAGGGTGCCTGACGAAGCAGGGAGGCTGAAGGGGTTGGGCGACGCCCCTGTGAGCGCTGTGCGGCCTATCCAAAGGCATCCACCCACCGTTGCTGCCGAAATGTACAACCAAGCATTACAACACGGATTCCCTCCCTCGAACCACTCCATGCGACAGGACGTCAGGGCCGGGCTGGAGGTCCACTTTGTGGAGGAGTACCAGCAGGTCTTCGACCTGGCCCTGCCGGAGGAGGGCAGCGCATGACCAGCAGCGGAATGCGAGGCTCGGCCATCACGCGGACTTGTGCGCCCTCAGACGCATGCACAGCGCCCCTGCTGCGGCCAGTGTGGTTTTCCAGGGCGCGCATCCCTATGGAGCCGGTCCTCTGGGACTGACGCTGGGCAACATGCTGCATAGGACTGCCTTTCGCGGAGAATGCCGATCCCATCATGATAAATCGGGGCCGCCGCCGGTGCCCTCCTTGGCAGCCTTGATGAGCTGCTTCTCCCTGGAAATCTCTCGCGCAAGCTCGCGCTCCGTCTGCGTGCGGGAGCGGCAGAAAGGCGCTGAGGGTCTGTCCTTGCAGAGCACATGTGTGCATACTGAATGTAAAGTCCTCCCTCACCCTTCCCATATTGCACACACTGTCAAGCTGTCTGGACGCCGGCGCATCGCCCTCTGGACTCCACACCAGAACATCACCCAACTCACGTGCAGGGTTTGCACCTCGCGCTGCGTGGCGTATGTGAGCCCTAGAGCTGCCGCAAAAGCCACCGCCCACGATACCTTGTCCTGCGAGAGGGTGTGGGCAAAAAGCTCTTGTTCGAGGACGACAAACAGGGCACCGTACCTCCGCAATGATTGCCAAGTTGAATCAGCTAAACGCACCGCCCGCGATCTGAAGCTGAACACATTCCTCCAGAAACTGGGGGCCGGCTTGTATGACATGGTGCCGGCAGTATATATTATCGGCGCGAACCACGCTGACAGGCAGCTTTGCTTTGGTGAATTCGATACAGTCCGTTGCATGCACAGTGGTTTTCGGCATCAAGTGCAACCACTCCTCTACGTCCCGAAATGCTTCCCTGGGCGCGCTCTCACCCCTCAGTCAATGGACCCACGTTAGCAAAAACTGATAGGATGTCGGGCCTTCAGCGACACGAAATGGGTATATTCACACCCCGATGCTCGAATATGCTCTGAAGCAAAGTCTTTCAAATGTCGGATGTGCCTGTTGAGGACAGCCTCTGCACACCCAGGTCTGTCGCCGGTGTCGGGTCTCGTGCCTGGCGCACAGCGAGCCGAGCATTGGTCCCGGAATGCTTCACATTCCCTCACTTCCACACGCAGGCCCAATTCGGAGGCGTCCACCGAGCGCGTGGTGCTCAGCCTGACATGCACCGTCGGGGGTTGCAGGGTGTCCCTTCCCTTGCTCAGTCTCCCCCCTCGCAGCAGCCCGGGGCGGGCCGCCCCCGGTGTCGCCCCGCCACCCAGGCCGGCCACCCCTCCCCCTCCCCCCCAGCCTCAAGTCCCCCTTCCTGTCCCAGCTCCAGTCGGCGCTGCCCACCGGCACCACGGAGCGCCTGGGCAGCTGCGGCGAGCCCGTGGACGGCGTCTTCCTCCAGCGCTGGCTGTCGGCGCGCAAGGGTTCCGTCCCCGCCGCGGCCGCGGACATCACCGCCCACGCCGACTGGCGCTGGTCCTTCCTCGGGCCTCAGGGCGTGACCGTGGCTGATGTGGCCGCTGACCTGGCGGCGGGCAAGGCCTACTTCCAGGGCCTGTCGCGCGACGGCTGCCCGGTGCTGGTGCTGCGCGCCGCCCGCTTCTCCGGGGACGCACCGGACACGCAGGCCACCAAGCGCCTTATGTGCTTCCTCATGGACCGCGTTGGACCCATGCACGACCCTGTGCTCAACCCCCTGGGTCAGATGCGCGTCCTCTTCGACCTGTCAGGGTTTTTTAGGGGGGGGGGGTGGTTGTTGTTTTGGAGCAGGAGACGTGTGCGCAGGGGGAGGGGCAGGCTGGGTTTCGCTTGCAAGCATGCCCATACATGCTCCTGCCTGGCCCAATCTGCCCAGCCACATGCACCAAAGCCAGCCACTACCCCCCCGCAGGCCTGAATACGCGGGGCCTGGATGGGCTGTACAAGTCCCTGCTGGCAGTTTTCGAGGTCCTGCAGCAGCACTACCCCGAGCGCCTGCGCTGCCTGTACTTCCTCTCCGCGCCCATGCTCTTCTGGGGGGTCTGGCGCCTGCTCTCCGCGTTTGTGGACCCCGTCACGCGGGAGAAGATCCGATTCGTCCCCGGGGGGAACCGGGGCAAGGCAGAGCTGCTTGCCGACATCCCGGAGAAGGTCAGGGGGACGCTTCAATACGTGGGGAAGGCACAGTGCAGTGATCAAGGCTCATGCTTCCCTCCAAGCCCCCTCTGAGCAAAACCTCCTTGCCCGCCGCCCTCCATACCCGCTCGCAGGTGCTGCCAGACGCGTTTGGCGGGGCCGTGCCCTTTATACCGGTGCTGGAGGGCCTGAACCTGTGCCGGTCCGGGGCCTCGCCGCCGCGCGCCAGCCCCGTGGCCGACGCCCAACCGAGCAGGCGCGGTTCGGAGCACGGACTGGGCGCCGCACACGGGTTCAGGCCGTCTCGGTGGAGCGTGGCGCATGCGCTGCGCCTGCGCCGCCGCAGCGACAGCTGCAGCAGGGGCGGCGGGGAGGGGCCCGAGGCCGCAGCTCCAGGACTCCGCCGCCGCGCTCATGCCACCCACTCCCATGCCCCGCGCCGGCTGGCGGCGGCGCTGGCGGACCGGGGCACGCTGGGTCCGCGCAGCGTGGCCCTGCTCCTCCTCGCCTTCCTGCTCCTGCAGGCCCTGCTCTGGCGAGCGCTCTTCCCCGGGCACCAGTGGTGGGGCCGGGAGCACACCGGGCATGGCTCGTCCACGTCGCTGCTGGTGCTGTGAGCCCCAGCCTTCACGCGGGATAAGAATCTTGCTGCTTGACACGTGCCCTTCTTTGCCACCCGCTCTCTGCGATCGTCCCACTCTTACTCGCCTCCTTGTCAAGCTCTGGGCTGGAACATACTTTCATGATTTTCCTCTCTTCTCATCAACCACCCGGGTGCTCCTGCTCCCAGACGCCTTGAAAATTTTCATCTTCCCCTTCCAAGGCAATGGCTGTGGGCGCCTGATGCCCCCCTCTCCTACAGTGTAGGGTGCTCTCCTCATGACTTGCTCTTCTTGCTACTCACCCAACACCTGTCTCTCATGCTGCTGTACATATACAATGACCCTCAGCGAGAAGCCTGCCAGGCCGGCACAGGCGCAGGCCAGCCACCCACAAGTGTCGATCAACTGTCGCTCTTGCCTGGGCCCACTCTCCGCATGCGGGTCTCCCAGTCCGGAGATCGGAAGATCCTCTGCATCAGCTGGCGGTTGGACAGGTCCAGAGCATCCAGCTTGGTCCTCAGCACAAAGCGAGCCAGCCTCTCCCCGCGTGCATCCACCCTGGCAATGCGCAGCTGGGAGGGCTTATCCTCGTCGTTCTCGGCTACGTACACGTCGCCTGATGGGCCCCGGACCACCAGCGACACCACCTCCCCAGAGTATCTGTCCTTCACTGCCGAGAGGATGGGGTCAACGTCCAATACATCGGGAATGGACCCCCGGGACGGCGCCTCTGGCCTCCCAATCTGCGACGGCTCTGGGCCGGTGCCAAGCACAGATGCAAAGGTGAAGCCTGCTGCCAGCGTTATCCCTGCTGCCGTGCCGACCAGAAGCGCCCGCCGGGATCCCTGGGGTGCAGGGGGGGTTCAGGGCTTGATCCAGGGTTGGTGAGGACATGTGCTGAAATAGAGATGACCAATTGCCAGCGAGTGTTTGACGTGGGGCAGGGGGCGGTATACCTCAATCACTGGTTCAGCACTCCCTCCTTTTCCACCTCCCCGACAACTCGATCCTGTGCCTGGCCTCACCAGCAGGTCGAATGCGTCGCTCGGGGGTGGGAGGGGGGGGGGTGGGGGAGGGGGTGGAGGGGGACTTCTGTAGCCATATGGAGGAGGTCTCAAGGTGGGTACGGGCATGCTATTCTCTCTATCTTCATCTGGCTCTGCCCTGCCGACCGCCCATCCTGGTGGCGGTCTCTGCGAAGGAGTGAACGGTCTCGGTGCTAAGTGGTGCGTGCTATTCACGCTTGAACCCCCGATACCCGTGGAAAAACAGGGACGAAGGGTCGCCAGATACATTGTGTTGATCCAATGGATATTCCTGCACGATTTTGGTTCTTGAATGTGTTACAGCGTGTGTAATGGGGATGCGGTCCGCCACTCCCTAATGCGACGGAGGACGGAAAATGACGTGCGGGCGAATTCTCGGGGGGGGCTCTATCGCGAAATTTCGGTGACATGGGTTTCCATAGTGAAAACAATGACATGTATTTATTCCAGTATAAAGGGCAAGATGCTGGCAGGGCTTGGCCAGGCAGTAAGGTACTAGGGAGGGGATAACGGCTGGGGGCACTGACGAGCCAATAGAGAGCATCTCCTTGTGCAGCAGGAGGATGTTTTAGATTGCCCAAGCAAGACCTGAGTACTTGAGAGTCTATGCGTACACCACATCGCTGCGCAGGACCCACTTCTCGCCCGCCGCCACCTCAGCGCCTTCATGCAGCAGGCAGTCCCGGCCATGGCGATGCAGCAGCGCCAGGCCCGTCCGGGGGGAGACGGCAGCCAGCCGTTTCCCACGATTGTAGAACACCGTCTCCCCACCCTCCCCGGGCGTGGAGAGGTAGATGAGGACCGTGTACAGGGTAAACTTTCCGCCGCCAAGGTCATTGCTCTCATCGATGTGCCGGCCGAACCGCTGGCCGGGGCGGTACCGGTAGAACCTGAGGTTGGGGTTCAGGCCCACAGGTTGGGCCCCGGTGGTGGGGTCGCGCCCGAGAGTGCCCTGCAGACCCAGAGCGGTCCACAGCGTGTCTGCCCATGCCTGGTCCTGTATGCTCACACGGTCGTTGTCCCGGAAGGCCTGTCACGGGGTCCAGAGTATGAGGCTTGGAATGGACATGGTGCATGCTTTGTCGTCCAGAGGGGCACGGCGTGCAAGAATGAATGAATTCTCCTCAGTCCCCTCGCACCTCGCCGAACTTTGGTCCCCGGCTGGACTGGTGTGTCAAGCCCAGCGACTCGGCATACTCCACGATGCATGACGCCTCCTTGCTGCTCAGAACTTCGGTCACAGTGAATAGGTCCCGACCTGAGATCTCCTGGACCGCAGGGCTTTGCTTTGGAGAAACATGGGGTGGACCTTTCGGTCGGGCGCCACCTCGTTCCTTCCCCATGCTGTGGTGGCGCTGGATAGAGGTGCAGCTTATAGGAACAACACACATATGAATTAAATGTACCGAGCGGACTGTACGCCCTAGAATCGAGCGCTGCCACATGTTCATCACTGGCATGGGGCACTTCGCGCCCTGGCATGGGTGATGGGCACTCTCGATCGGAAGGACAGCACTTCAGAGCTGGGAAGTTATGACCAGTCCAAATCCCTCGCGTATGGTATAGAATCAGTATCAGAGAGGCAAACAGATGATTGCCCTCGGTTGTGTTTGCTGATTCGGGATCACGCGACCCCCTGCCACAACTGTTTCGACCCTCGACTGTGAAAAGCCTGCGCAGAGGCATGGCTCGCAGCCGGAGCAGGTCTCCGGATCGAGGGCAACGCCGACATAGATCCAGGAGCTACAGCAGGGATCAGTACCCCCGTGACGATTACCGACGACGGGAGGACGACAGGAGGGGTGTGGACAGGAGAGACGACTATCGGCGGGCCCCAGACCGTGATAGGTAGCCCAGGCAGGCCAGCGGTGTGGTGTTATGGAATGAAGCGTCATGAGCTTTAGGCGCAGGAGCTAGAAGGCCCGCAAGGGAGGGTATCGGGAGAGGGCTGGCAGGTCCAAATCTGACTCCAGAATGGAATTGCATTGCCGCTCTCAAGCCTGACCATGCCCCAGTCCTCCATGCAGGCGGTACGACGCCCCCCGGGATGCCTACCGTCGCCGGGACGACCAGCCCCACAGGCATTTGGAGGAGCGGGTGAGGGCCAGGAGCCCCCCCCGCCGCGATCGCAGCCTGTCCCCCCGGGTTCCCGCGAGGATCCGTTCACCACCGCACGAGCGGGCGGAGCGGGACAGGGGTCGAGATGCCAGCCCACTCGGCCATCCCTCCAGGGACGACAGACCCTCGCAGGGGCGGGACAGGCTCGACAGTGAACTGCGGCGCGACGATGCAGGCCATCCGCGCCCGGGCTTGGAAGCCCGGGCAGGCCCGGCCTCTATGGAGCGAGGGGAGGAGGACGAGGGTGGCCCCAGCGGCCCCCATCCCCGGCCGGCTGCTGCCAAGGCGGAGCCGCTGAGCCTGGAGGAGCTGCTGCGGAAGAAGGAGGCGGAGCGCGCGGCCCAGGCGCGCCCGGTGTTCATGAGCAAGAAAGCGCGGGAGGAGGCGGCGCTGGCCCGGCGCGCTGAGGAGGCGGCCGCCGCCCGCGCCAGGAATGCCGCTGTGCGCGCTGCGCTGGCCGGTCCAGCGCACGACGACGGGCCTCGGCCGGAGGATCGCGAGCGCGAGCGCCGGCCGCTGAGTAACAAGGAGCGAGAGGGCCAGGCCCACAAGGAGGTGCGTGGGGTTGCATTGAATTTGGGAATGAGTCCTCCAGTGTGCTCAGCCCAGCCAGCCCGACGCTCAACAGCTCACGTCCCTGTTGCAGGAGCGGGAGAGAGAAAGGGAGCTGGAGCTGATCAAGCAGCAGTATCTGGGCACGAACAAGCAGGTGCGGTGGGGGAAGCACATTTGTGGTGCTTGCTTGTCATCATCGATGCAGGAAGTTTGCCAGCAAATGTAGGCTCCGACAGTATCTCTAAAGCAGTCTCCCGCCCTCCCCACCTTGCAATTCTGCAGAAGAAAAAGGTGCTGAAGGCCACGGAGCGCTTCAAGTTTGTGTTTGACTGGGATGCCAAGGAGGACACGTCGCGGGACCTGAACCCCCTGTACCAGAACCTGCATGGTGAGGAGGGGCGAGGGTTGCTTGGGTGCCTGTGCGTTCCGCGATGTGAGGGTGTTGCTGTCGGGCAGATTCAGTGCCTGACAAGCTCATGTTCCCTGCAGCTCCCATGGGCACGCTGTACTTCTCGTCTGACCCTTGCGCCTCCCCCCCCGGACCACCCCCAACCGCACGCAGAGGCCAATCTGCTGTTCGGGCGCGGGTTCCGCGCCGGCATTGACCGGCGGGAGCAGAAGAAGGCTGCAGCAGGCCAGGAGGCGGAGCTTCTGCGCTCCCTGCGCAGCCGCACGGGCGCTCGGGAAAGCGTGGCGGACCGGGAGCGGGACGAGACGCGCGCTGCCGACGCGGATCGGTACGAGGGGCGCGACATGGCGGTGGACTCGCACTGGTCAGAGAAGAGTCGGGAGGAGATGACGGAGCGCGACTGGCGCATCTTCCGCGAGGACTTCAGCATCGGGTACAAGGGCACCAATGTACCCATGCCCCTGCGCAACTGGGAGGAGGCAAACTTCCCGGAGCCCTTGAGGAAGGTGGGAGGAGTTGGAGGGGTGGGGTTGGGGTGGGAGGGGTGGGGTTGGGGTGGGGTGGAGGATGGGGGAGGGAGGCAGTGTCAGTGCCTGGAAGTTGACATGCCTGCCGGCCCAAGGCACACTGCATAGCCAAAGCACTGCAACCACATGCCGTCCCATGCTGTGCCGGACCCTATGGCAGAGCAGTTTCTGAGTTTCTCTGTCGCCAACTCGCAGGCGGTGGAGAGGGCGGGGTACGCCAAGCCCTCGCCCATCCAGATGGCTGCCATCCCCCTGGGCATGCAGCAGCGAGACGTCATTGGCATCGCAGGTTGGCACGGGGGCTGTCTTTCTGAAGAGGGATGCCCAACCACGCTGCCTCTCTGTTATAGAGCTTGAAGATGCTAGTAGAAATTTTCATGAATCCAGCGTGCACCTTCACCCCCCTTACCCCGCCCGCTCTCGCAGAGACGGGTTCGGGGAAGACCGCCGCATTCGTACTGCCTATGCTGCAGTACATCATGCGTCAGCCCAAGATGCTGGGCAACCCGGAGGTGGAGGCGGAGGGCCCCTACGCCGTGGTCCTGGCCCCCACCCGCGAGCTGGCGCAGCAGGTTTCAGGGGGTTGAGGGTGCTGTTTGCTGGCGTGGGGGTGGGGAGTGTCGTGTGCTCGGTACCCATGGCATGAGGCTCCGGTGCTGCTCACCGAGGCCCTGTTCCACCCTTCCCTCTGACTCTCTGACCAAACACAGATTGAGGAGGAGACGCGGAGCCTGGCGCACTTCACCGACTTCCGCGTGGTGTCGGTGGTGGGCGGGCAAAGCATCGAGGAGCAGGGCTTTGCCCTGCGCAAGGGCTGCGAGATCGTGGTGGCCACGCCCGGGCGCCTGGTGGACTGCATCCAGCGCGCCTACGCCGTGCTGAACCAGTGCAACTACGTGGTGCTGGACGAGGCGGACCGCATGATCGACCTGGGATTCGAGCCGCAGGTCATGGGCGTGCTGGACGCCATGCCCTCCACCAACCTGAAGCCGGAGGGGGAGGAGGAGGTGGTGCTGGAGGCGGACCGCGTGTACCGCACCACCTACATGTTCTCCGCCACCATGCCCCTGGCCGTAGAGCGCCTGGCGCGGCGCTACCTTCGCAGGCCCACCGTGGTGAACATCGGCACCGCGGGCAAGGCCACCGACCTGGTGACCCAGCGCGTGGTCATGGTCAAGGAGAACGAGAAGCCCCACACCCTGGAGCAGGAGCTGGAGGTGAGGCGTGGGGGGAGGGGGGGGGGGGGGGAGGTGTTGTGTATGGGCGGCCCACTCAGGTGGCCGCATCGGCTTGAGAACAGAAGCCGGGGGGGTGCCATCTTCGCACATCACCCTCCCCTCCATCGCTTCCCATCACCAACCACCCCCCTCTCCTTTCAGGTGTTGTCGGACGACCAGCGCATCATCGTGTTTGTCAACACCAAGCGGCAGTGCGACGCCGTGGCGCGCCAGCTGGACGGGCTGGAGTACCGCTGCACCCTGCTGCATGGCGGCAAGACCCAGGACCAGCGCGAGGAGTCCATCAAGGTTTGTAGTACCGCTGGGCGAGCCTGCGGAGGGGGGCAATGGGATGGGGCAGGGGTGGTCCCCGGGCCTCTAGACAGATTGGCTGCAGGGCTCCTGACCTGCCCACTTCCTGGGTGTTGATTGTCTGTCTCAACCCTCTAACCCTCCTCTCAATCCACAGGGCTTCCGCGAGGACAAGTACAACGTGCTGGTCGCCACCGACGTAGCAGGGCGCGGCATCGACGTCCCCAACGTCGCGCTGGTGGTCAACTACGACATGCCCAACAACATCGAGGCGTACACGCACCGCATCGGGCGGACGGGGCGAGCTGGGCGGAAGGGCATCGCCGTCACCTTCCTGACTCTGTCGGTGAGCGGTGGTGAGGGGGGGGAGAGGTGGTGGGGCTGGGATTTTGGATGCGATGCAAGTGGATGGGGTTGATGTACGAGGCGGGGTGAGGTGTCTTGAAAGTGAATGGTTGGGAATCGCTTGGTCAAGCTGCACGCATCCTCAATGGGAGCTCTGGGTACAGGGGGTTGGCGCTCAGGGCAAGAGATGATGACTGAGCCACAGATGGGCCATCACAAGTCTTAGTCAGACGTCCATCACGCCGGGAACATTCGCACCAAAGCTCCCCCTACCCCCGTGCCACAACAGGACACCGAGGTGTTCTACGACTTCAAGAAGTTCCTGGAGGACAACAATGCCCCCGTTCCCGCGGCGCTGGCTTCGCACGAGGCGGCCAAGGCCAAACCGGGGGCGGTGGACACGCGCAGGAGCGCAGTCCAGTATGCCAAGAAGTAGGGGCCCTGGTGGACGGTCCTTCATGGGGTTCTGGGCAGGCTGACAGTGCTGTTGCTCCCCAGCATGTGTAACGACAGCTACCACGACCTTGAACCAAAAAGAGGTGACATGTCAACCAGCGATCTTCAGGACATCCACATAGTGCATCAAATGCCCACACATCAACACCTCTGTGACCCTCAAGCCCTTTCATCTCTGCGCTGTCCAAGGTGCACGAGGATGGATTAGAAGCACAGCGACAGTCAAACAGTGCACCCGCATCCGGGTATGGGACCGAGGCCAGGGTGGCAACAGGCTGGGCGCTCGAGGCGATGCCCGCCGCAAAACAATGAAACAACGATACACTCAGTGAGTGGCAGGCCTGCTCCACAGACGGGCAGCGCGCAGCAACCTCGTCTGCCCTGCTGCAGCGCCGACCTCAGGCGCGTCCCGCCCGCTGCTTCCACTTCTTGATCATGTCCTGCACCTTCTTGATCTCCTCCTTGCTGCCACCACCCTGAGTGGAGGCCGCCCCCGACTCAGACGTCTTCTGCCGGGCTGGCTCCTTGGCCGCCGCTGCAGCGCCATTTGTCGAGGTAGCCCTGCTGGCTTCGGCTGTCTTTGCCTCCCTCTCCTGTTGCTGCGCGGCAGCAGCAGCCTCCGCCTTCCTCTCCTCCTTCGCGTCTGCCTCAGCCTGGGCAGCCCTGGCTCGCTCTCGCTCTCGCTCCTCTGCCGCCTCCTGCTCGGCCTTCTTGCGTGCATCTGCCAACGCAGCAGCAGCACTCTCCTTCTGGCGCTCCGCCAGCTCAGCAGCCTTCGAAGCCGCGGCCTCCTTCTCTGCGGCCTGATCTGGGGTGGCTTGGGGTGGGGACAGGATCTGGTCGAGCCATGAGCGAGACCGGCCCTGCGCCTCTCCTGCTGGACGCTCAGGCTTGGATGGTGGTGAAGCAGCCTTCCTCTCTGCCGGTGCAGCCTGCATCATGGCATTGACGTGGGTGACAGGGCTCTGGGAACTCAGCGGATGATCGAGAGAGGGAAGCTGGATGATCTTCTCATTGCAATGGCAATAAGCTTGCTGGTCTCTCACTGCATGCACACGCATATCCAACTGAACACCTTCCTTGACAAATGACCGTACCTTGGCTGCCACGCTCTTGGTAGGAGTTGGCCGGGGGGCCGCCTTCTCTGCTGTTACTGGCTCCCTTGCCCTGGATGCAGGCTCAGACTTCCTCTCCACCCTTTCCCTCGGAGGTGCCCTGGAGACAGCCGATGGCCTAGGAACCGGGACAGCAGCTTGGGGTCAGACATCGGCATAATGTCCCATCCACGTCAATTGTCATCCAGAGGTCTTGCAGCTGCAAAGCAGTAGCTCTGAGCAGAAAACCAGAGCCCCCCTTACCGGCCCTCATCCAGAGCTGCCAGCAGCGACCGGATGTCCTCCTTGGGGGCATCCCGTGCGGCATCCACCTCGAGTACCTGAGCACAGGACAAAATGACATTCGATTTAGTGCCAGTAGGGCGTTGTTTGCAGCAAGTATACACTTGCAGGGAAGGTCATGTACTTTCCACTCAGCCTAACTCTGATCTAAATGCATTTCCGACAACCTCTGATGGGTAATACCTTATTACTGGAGGCAGAGATGTCGATGCTGGCTGCCACCACCTCTGCCACCTGCAGGCGGGAGACCTTCTTCCCGAGGGCACTGCGGGAGTCAGAAATTCTCACGTTGTTCTCCAGCTTGTAGTCGTCCCCAGCATCCTCCAAGTTACCTAGAGAGGGAATGCTTTGCGGGAGGGCCGTAAGGATGGAGCAATGTAGCAGAAGGATGGCATTGGCGAGGGGGATCTGAGTGCAGAGCACCCCCACCCATCTCCCCTTGTACTACATTCAGATCACTTCCGGCCAATTTTCCTGAGCCAACCTGGACGGATGATCGTGTAGTCGAGCCCTGAGCGCTGCAGGGCATCCTCTGCCAGTTTCTTGAATGTCAGAGCATTGCCTGTTGCCAGATTCAAAATTCCTGAGCAGGGGATAGGGCGGAGTGCAGGTCTTGGCTAAGACTGTAGCGGGCATGGGTCGAGTTTGGGAGGTCGCACCATACCCATGGTGATGCAGTCCCCACCTCCCTCAACTCCCAGCACAATGCTCAGGACAAGAACAGCTGAATACGTCGCTCCAGCGCCTCCCCCATTGCCATCTCCAGCCCCACCTGCAAGGAAGCCTCCGGAGCCTACACCTGCCGAAGACACCAGGGTGAATTTGCCGACTCCTGCCTCGGCCGCAGCCTGGACCAGTCTGACGGTTCCCTCGCCGTCAATGGAGCGGGCGTCGTTGCCCGTGGACCTTGCAGCCGACACGACCTGGATAGAAAAGGGGTTCTCAGAGTGGGCGGCACATGCACGGCTGGGGTGGTGAATTTTGGGGGGAGGGGCTGAGCATATGAGCCGCATGTACGGTGCGCACCCGAGCACGACCAGGCAAGGCAACGGCCCTTCTCACCGTGTTTGCGTTGCCAATGGCGCGCTGTAGGGCATCCACGTCATCGCGCAAGTCAAAAGGCACTATCTGTAGACGGCGCACTGCATCGGGGGCCAGCAGGCCGTAGGCAGCCGCCAAATCGGCATACTTCTGCAGGGATGTGAGCGCACAAGAAGTCTCTTAGTACTTGTGTTATCTTGGCATGACATGCCCCATTCACTGATGAGGTGCAACAAGCCTGGTATACACTGCATCCTCCATAACCCCCACCACCTGGAATCGCTCTCACCTCGGCCTCTTCGATGTTCCGTGCTCCGGCCCTCACTTTCTTCCCCGCATTCAGCAGCTCACGCACGATGCGCGCTCCCAATCTCCCAGTGGCTCCGGCAACAAAAACCTATGCATGTATGGGTTGTGAGATCATCCGATCATTGGAACAATCAAATATTAACAGGAGGAGGTGACGGTTCATCACGGCCCCAGGATCACAGCTTACCGTATTGGTGTCCCGCCTTCCAAAATTCTTGAGCAAGGACAAGCCAATCTGCTGAGACTCCTGAGCAACCTTCTTTGTGGTTGACCTGACACTTTCCTCTGCCTGGGCCTCAGGTTCCTTGCCTTTGAAGCCTGGCAGGCTGAAGCCTGGGGACGCAGCAGCGAGAGAGCAAGCGTGAGGTGATGTCACTGGCTTGCTGAGATAACCGACAACATTGAGGGACCCTGGTGGCATTGTATGAGGAGGCAAAATCCCATGCTCATACGATGTCCTCCTCCTTACCCAGTATCTTGTTGCCCTCTGCCTTGGCCGAAGGGCCGGCCCTCACCGAGGACAACCGCCGTCCTCTGCAGAAAGGGTGATTTCCAGAGTACCGTCAATATTATATTCGATGGGTTGTGACCCTGCTGACACATTGGGTTGGCATCGCAAATCACCTGCGAAGATGCGTCCTGGCAGCACTCTTGAAGAGTGACGAGGTCGAGGGTCCACCCATGCATGGCAGTGTTCCTGCATGGCCCGAGGCCTGGGAAGTCCTTGTCTTGATCATGGCTGGGCTATGGATAGTTCCAATGCGATCTTTGCTCGAATGATGACGATGAGGAATTTCTCTCTGAGCCGAAGGCAGATGCTCGGTGAAGAACTTGCAGCGAATCCTGTGAGTTTATCCTTTCGCGATCGGCATGCTGCGCGCGGAGAGCGCGCTTCATGGGGGAGGTCGAGTCCTCATGCTCGTTGCATACAGAAAACCATGTCACCCCCAGTGCTTATGAGAAAGAAGTTTATCCGGAGTTCGATCTGCCGCCCAGAATGTTGCGTGGTAGGCCGATGTAGCGGCATGTCGAAGAACCCTCTCCTCCTCACCTAGCATGCGTTTCGGGAGCTCGGGTACGATTGATGGACGGTGCTTCTTAAGGCAATGTGCACCCCCACCCGGAGCCTTGCATGGATCAGGTGAGGGATTGTCAAGTGAAAACTGGTGATTGGTGACACCGTGTGTTTTGTTGAGATAACAAGAAGGTCCAAAGACTCAGCATGTATGGGCCATGGAGCTTGCATTGCTGGAGTGGCCACTACCATCCGCACCATCCCCTCCCTGGCGCTACAGGTGCTGGGAGGGCAGGTGAACCCGTACATGCTATACTGCAGAAACTGCGCAGGCCGCAAAGGGCATGCACTGTGAATTGCCAGGGCAGTGTGAAAAGAGACCCAGTTATTTCCTGGCGGGTGCGGCCCCTGAATAAGGACGACAGCGACGAGATTTACCGGATTGCCTACATCCAAGTGCGTTGTCATTGTGTGGGCGCCTGGAGTTGCTGTATGGACCACATTGTGCCATGTTGAAGTTGCATCAATCCACCGTGCCTCGAAGGTCTTTGCCATGCACACTGTGTGGAGCTGCCGCCTGCAGTCCAAATATGCAGCATTTGTACGCTGCCCACATCCCCCCCCCCTCACCTCCCCTAACACACACAACAACAACAATCCACCGCAGGCTTCCTGCTTCCAGACCTCCCGGCACGTCCCCCTCGTGGGCCCCTTGCTGTACTGCAACTTCGCCGCCGAGGTGCTGAGCGAGATGAGGAAGAAAGCGCGGACCCCGCCGGACTACCCCTTCGCCTCGCTGGTGCTAGAGGAGCGGCGCTCGCGGGAGGTGGTGGGCGTGGTGGAGGTGTCGCGGGCCCGCCTGCAGGAGCTGCAGCGCAGCAAGGACCGCGCCTTCTTCCAAGCCTACATCTCCAGCATGGCGGTGGAGGACGCGTGGCGGCGCCGCGGCGGCGCCACCGCGCTGCTGGTGGCCGCGGAGGGCGTGGCGCGGGAGTGGGGCCAGGCGGAGGCCGCGCTGCACGTCTACGCCGACAACGGCGCCGGGATTGCGCTGTACACCGCCCGCGGCTACGCGCGCGCGGCCGCCGACGCCACCTGGCTGGCGGCCGTTGGTGTGCGGCCGCGGGTGCTGCTGACCAAGCGTCTGGAGTGATGGGGCCGAGGGTGTGTGATTCCAGGGTAGCCCAGCAGCGGCTGTCTTGCCGGGCTTCCAGGTCGAGCTCTGTGAATGACATCAGTGTTAAGTCTGGGCACTGCAGGGAGGAAGGTAGAACGGACGCGCACACAGACTCAAGGGGCCGCCGGTCCGATGGGTCGGTGCGCCGCCTTCCTCCCCCGCGCCACGCGGGCCTGCATGGACTGGCGCTTGGAGCGCTGCGCCAGGAGGTCCGCGTCGCTCACAAAGTCCACCACGCCGGGCCGGGCGGGCAGGACTGGGCGCGGGGCCTGGCCCGGCCTGCGATCCGGGCGCGCTGCTGCCTCAGACTCCGAGCCTGCACGGAGGCCTTTCCTCGGGCCGGCACTCTTGCCCTCCTCCTTGTTGCCCTTGCTCGTCCTGTCATGCTGCGGTGCGGGGGCTTCTGCCCCGCCCCGGAGCTCCTCCGCCTCTTTCGTCCTTCTTGCCTTTGTCGCCTTCGTGGCCCTTGTCCCCTCCCCCGCCTCCCCCGCCTCCGGCTCCGTCCGCCGTTTCTTCGCCTTGCGCAGCGCGGCCGCTGCTTTCATCGCCTCTCGCTCCGCCGCGTGCTGCGCAGCGAGCTCCGTGGGGCTCAGCATGGCCGTCAGGCAGGTGAGCCTCGCCCGGGTGTCCACCTCCGCCAGCGGCTGCGGCGCGGCGCCCCCCGCCCCCGCCCGGATGTCCTCCAGGTTCCAGAGCCGCAGGGTGCCGTCGCTCGACGCCGTGCCCACCAGCCTGGGAAGGGCGTGTGCTGTGCTAGGGCTCTTGCTGGCCTGGATCGAAGAGGACGCATCCGAGGCAGACGACTGGGGCGCAACGGCCAGGCCCCGGATGCGGCTGCCATGCGCCTCGGGGATGGTCAGGATCTCCGCCTCGTCCTGGGGATGGTGTCAGGGTGGGGGGGTGGGCGAGACGAGGCAGATGAGCAAGGGGACAGGGTCAAGCCAGACCGCAGAGCGACCGGACACCCGTCGCCCACAATGATGTATCGCCACCCCGCCAAGGCTCAGTCGCCGGCCCCGCACCGGTTTCCTCCCAGACTCCAGCCGGATCTGTTCAACCTCGCACCCTGCGGTATTCCCTACCTTTCCCTGCTCTGTGTGTGCAGGCCAGCACCTCCTCCTGGACTCCCTCCCATACACCCACTCACCGGGATGCTCCAGGCATGCAGCGAGCCGTCGTCGCACCCTGTCAGCAGCACGTCCTCGCCGTGGAAAGCGTGGCACAGCACCCGGCGCTCGTGGCTCAGCGTGGCCAGCGCGGTGCTGGACTCTGCCGCCACGCTGTGCATGCTGAGCACGGCCCCGGCCAGTAGCGCGTACACGTCGCCGCTGGGGCTGAAGGTGATGGCCTCCGCGGCCTGCGGCAGCTTGGTGGCGAACGTGCTGCGGCCCTTCACCAGGTCCCAGATGCGCAGCGTACCGTCCCTGGAGATGGAAAGCGCGACGCGGCCGGAGGGGTGCACCGCCACGCCCGTCACCTCCTTGGTGTGCGCCTTGAAGGTCTTCAGGCATGTCCACTCCCCGCCCACGCCCCAGATGGACAGCGAGCCGTCGGCGGAGCCGGTGAGGAGGTGCGTGGGGGTGCTGCGCCCCGTGGGGGTGTGGAACACAGCCGCCGTCACCGCGCCCTCGCCGGGGGCCATCAGGAAGCCCAGGTCCTTGTTGGTGCGCAGGTTGTAGATGTGAATGGTGTCCTCCGACCCGCCACATGCCAGGAATGGGCCCGCGGCAGCGATGCTCCGGATGGCGCCCTTGTGGGCTGGATGCGTGAAGGACTTTGTCAGCGAGGAGGTGGCCTGTGTGGGTGAGTGGGAGAGGGGAAGAGGGGAGGTCCTTTGGGAGGTCTTGTGATTCTCTCGAGTTGCCTCCCGAGTGGGTAGATGCCCACAGTAGCTCAAGCCATGCATATTCTCGAGAAGGCAATTCAGAAGGCGCAATTCGAAGCCCAATGAGGGCCTGCCAAACAATATTGCAATCGATCGTGAGATTAGCGTTCAGAGAAGAGCAGATGCTGGGGTGCTGAGAACGTCACAGGAGTACCGTCAAGCCCACCTGCTCCTGGTCCCATTCGAAGCCAAAGAGGAACCGCTCATAGGAACCAGCAGCAAACAGCATTTTAAAAGGGCTGGGAGCCGCAGATCTACCCTGTCCAAGAATTCTTCTACACCCCTCGGCGACCCCGGCGAGGGAGGGGAGTACCGGCACGCAAGCACAAGCTTCGACTGCCGGGCCTCCTCGTCTTCGATGGGAATATACTATGCGTCAAATGGGCTCGAAAATTACATGCAATATGGTTGATTACAGCACACATCCTCCTGTGCTTGGCAACACTGTAAAATTTCCAGCTCTGAAGCTCGGGCACAGACCATACTTGGCGGGACGTCCCATTTAGAAAGACGGAAAGCCAGTGTAAGCTGCCGGCGGGGTGCCAGAGTATACAGGCCTTTGGCCCGATCAAGCCCCCCTCTCCAGCCCCTCACCGGACTCAGGAAGCCTTTCATCATGAAGAACGACGAGGGCGAGGTCGTCGACCTGTACATCCCCCGCAAGTGGTGAGCCGGGGGACGCTACGGCCAGCGCCCTGGGTTAGCCTGAGGTGGTGGCGATGCCAGACGGTGCTGTTATACCCTAACGAGTGTTCCGAGGCCTCTGCCAAGTAGCGCCG
>NW_011934127.1:132799-178694 GCF_000733215.1 Auxenochlorella protothecoides
GCAGCGCCCGAGAGTCCTCGCCCTGGCAACTGGGGCAGTCGCGAATGCCAGACTCCTCCGCGAATCCGAGACCACGCACGGAGAGGGGAACATGTGGAACGAATTTACAGGGTATCTTATGTTCCTTCCTACCTAACGCCAACCCCGCAGCTCATGGACTAACAAGCTCATCACTGCCAAGGACCACGGGTCTGTGCAGCTGAACATCGGCCACCTGGACGAGAACGGTGTGTACAACGGCTCCTTCTCCACCCTGGCCCTGCACGGCCAAGTCCGCGCCAAGGTAAGCAGGAAAGAGTGAGATTGAGGGACGAAGTGTTTCGCTAAAGGCTGGTGGGGAAATTGGTTGAAAGCTGGCATCCCCATGCCTGCACACCCATCCATTCATGCAGGGCAACGCCGACAGCGCTGTGGACATCCTGTGGAAGCGGAAGCAGGCTGAGATTGGTCAGTGAATGGTCTCCCTATCGTTGCACAGCGTGATGTAACTGTCCTGGGATCAGCTTCTGGAAGAGGGAACGAGGTTCACATCGGGACGGAGTGCTTGGGAGGCAGTGCGTGGACGAAGGGGCAGAAAGGGATTGCAGGCGGCGAGGAGGACTATCAAAGTGGCTGGTGTAGCCCGGCAGAATCACAAAGCCTCTTGGGTGAGCAAGCGCAGGGCCCATGGGTGGGCGGCCGTGGGTGCCTGCAAGAATAGGCTTCTTTCCTTGTCGCATGGCACACGCTTGAAATCGACACGTCAATGGGGAAGGCCAACCTGATAGTCAGGCGAGGAGCTTCTATTTGGCCTTGTATCAGAAGCAATGATTAGCACCGCGTTGCCTGGCAGTGAGATGCATATCTACTCTGGTCGGTGTTGTTGTCTCCATGGGTACCTGAGTGACGAATGAAGCGTCTTGCAAGTGGCCCCCCAATAGAGCATGTCGCCGCTCAAGCCAGGCCCAGTCCAGGGTGACGCCATGGCCCCGTTCCCTGTCATGCATGCCTCGGCGCGGCCCATCATGGCGAGACCGGGAGGCGCAATAGGGCGAGGTACCGGAGGCAGGTGTCCGGGGTGATGGTGGCGCTGCACTCGGCCAGCGTGCCCAGCAGGCTCCTCCCCACCTCGTAGACCTTGCGGGTGATGAGGGAGTTGGGGTCCTCTTGGGGTATGCGGCGCCCATGCAGGGGCACAGCATGGCGGTCGAGGCGTGGTTTGAGCGCAGCAGGTACGAATTCGATTGCAAGGCCGGATTGCCGCTCTGGGTCATGCCCACGGCCTGCGCCTTACAGAGTTGCTAACAGGGGTGCTCAAGGGCCACGCCATGGCCAGGCCAGCCTCCAATTCCTCACCCCAGGCAGCATCCCACCTGCGCGTGGTCGGCCTGCAGGCCCGCCACCCACTCCTCGATGTCGATGCCGTGCGCGCCGGCCGCCAAGATGATGCATGCCAGGGCAATGGTGTGCGGGGGGTGCAGCAGGTGGCAGCGGCTCAGGTACGAGTCGTTCAGCAACGCCCTGTGAGGATCACGGGATGGAGAATGGAGTCGATGGTTGGCGGGCGGCTTCTGGGTACCTTGAGGGTGGCGGGGTTCCGTCAAGAGCGGTTCTGTGTTTAAAACACATCAAAGGCAGATATCGGGGTACACCTTGGACAAACGCCTGCGCGCCCCAACCCCTCCCCGCTCTCGCATGCGTCTCGTCTCCTTGCAGCGGCAAGTGAAGGCCTGGGAGCACCAATCTCATTATGAGCAGTCGATGTGTGCTCCTTGCGTCCCATCTTTTACAACTCTCCACGCCTCCCAGCCTCTCACCCCCCCCCCTCCACCACACCCCACCAGGCAGTGCGCGTGACGGCTTGATTGGCCTGCAGGCCCGCCGCCGTCAGACCCTCCAGCAGCGAGGGTATGGGATCGAATACCAGCAGCGCGACGTTGACCTTGGCCTGTGCATGGGGAGGAGAATGAGGTGCACTAAGACCTCGCTGCTGATACCATGCAGCATGCAACAGACCCCAAGCATGCGCCGGCCATGGTATCAGCTGCAGGGGGAAGGTCTCCTTGCCATGAGAGTGTCTGCGGGCGCCCCTCGGAATATCTTCAGGCTCTCTCATGCAAGCATTTCTCTCCTCCATCTTTGTCAACTCGATGGATATATACTGCTCCCATTCCACAGCCCAAAACTCCCATTCCTCACCACCAGCTGGGCCTCGGCGGCCAACACGGCGGCCAGGGCGGCGGGCGCGTGCCATCGCCCGCTGGACCCCAGCGTCGTTGCAGTGTGCATCAGCCCCTTGGCATGCACCGGCATCTCCTCCACCTTGGACGCGAGGAAGAGGGCGGCCAGGGAGAGTGCGCGCGGGTCCGCCCCCGCGAAGCCGTCGTCCGCGTAGAACCAGCGGAAGTAGAGCGCGGCGGTGGAGACCACTCGGCGGCGGAGCAGCGGGGCGCCATCCTTGCGTGCCACGCAGCCCATGGCTGTCATGTCTGCAGGCGAGGTGCCGGGGTCAAACGAGGGAGGGACAGGAGGGTCCAGGGCCAATGTGGGCGCATCTCCGGCGGGTGGCCCAGAGTTGCCGACCGAGGGTGCAGCTCTGGCCGCAGCGCTTCCCTGGTCCCCAACGCGGCGCACATCGAGGCTCTGACCCCAACCCACCCCGCCTCGTCCTTCCCCTCACACATTTGAAAAAGTACTGGTACAGCTGGTTGATCTGGCGCCAGGCGAGACCAGACTCAAGATCCTTGGCGTGGGAGGTGTGGAAATCGGAGGGCTGCAGAGCGCAGGCCCTGCGAGATGAGGTGCGAGCTGGGAGTCAGGGAGGGACAGGGCTGGGCACGGAGCGCACAATGCTTGGCCGCGAGCGTGGCTTAAACATACCTCTGCGAGGAGAGCCAGTAATTGGCTGCCATTACTTCAGCGGAAATGTATGAGATGCCGTATCGCACGTTCGGTATTCAGCAGGCTGGTGTGGCCAGCCCAACACTCCATAGGAGCACTCAGGAGCGGGACGAGGCCACACGCGGCCCCTCCCTTCCCTATCCCAGTGGCACCTCAATCCGCCCTTTATACTATATATATGTCTTTAAACTGCACTGTGAATGCCTCGTGCCGGATGGTGGAAGGGCAGATCACTCGCTCCGGAGTGGGGTTTCCGGGAGGGACAGCTTTCCCCGGGTCGATGATTGGGCAGCCTCTGCCTCTTCCATGCAGGGGTAGCCGATTTCCCTCTGATGCCCGCTGACAGGATCGTGCCAGCAGGGCAGGAAGACACACCCCGATCCAGGGACCATCGGAACTGCCCGCCGGGCCATCGTGCGCCGTGGCCCATGCGCTCAAGCTCAATTTCGACTGTCCTAAGCTTCGGTCGCGACCGGTGGCAGCCATAACACGCCCGGGGCACGGCAAGTTTGCGAGGGTCGCCGACCATCGCGGGTGAGCGGGGGGATGCATCCCAGGTGAAATGATGATTGAAGGCATGTAATGCGCGGTGTTAATGGCCCACATTCTGCACTCCCCAGCCCCCAGGAGCTGGCATACGAAAGTTTGAAGCGGGCCCCGGCTCAGCCACGCGGTCAGTGGACCTTAGGGCACCGAGATCCTCCTCGTCGTTACCCCCTGGTATGTGGTATGGTTTACTCCATCGTCGCCTGCTGGCCCTGTACCGCCCTCCCGGAGGTGATCGCGGCACCGACGGGCGGTCTCACCCACCACCTTTCCCTCCCACTCTCCCGCGTGGGATCGGGCCAGGCATGAGACCCTGCCTCGTATGCTCAAGCCTCTCTCCAAGCATACACACCGCAGGCAGGGCAATGTCACACCCCTGACATCTGCCATGGAAGACCCAGCGGCCTCTCCCGCGCCGCCGGCGCCACCAGCCCAACCCCCCCTTGAGGCGATCACGCCCGCGGGAGAGCAGCAGCCTGCCCCGCCGCCGGCCGGCCCAGACACGGCCACACCCTCGGCTGGTCCCTCAGCCGCCGAGCCCCAGTCGGGGGGCGGGACGTACTACACCTCCTCCGGCCAGCGCGCGCGCCCCCAGAAGACGCCGTTCCAGAAGGAGACGCTGGAGGCGGCCTTTGAGATGAATCGGCACCCCACGGAGGAGATGCGGCGGGTGCTGGCGGAGCGCATTGACCTCACCGAGCAGCAAGTCGGGGTGAGCGGGGTGTTTCACGATCAATGCCCCCCGAGAATGCGACGACTCCCTTCTTGCCACCCGCTCACCCAGACCTTTCACACCCCTGCCCCCAGACCTGGTTCCAGCACCGGCGCCAGCGCAAGCGCAAGGAGCAGGTGCAGCAGGCCGTGGCCCAGGCCGTGCTGCCTGGCGCCCCCGCCTACATGGCGGGGAAGCCCGGCGACGGCGGGCCGGAAGAGGACGGGAAGGGGGCTGAGGACCCCGCCGCGGTCCAAGAGCTGGCGGCCTTGCTGGAGCTGGCTGCGGCGCACCTCCCCGTGCCCTTCCGCCCCGACGGGCCGCCCTTGGCGCTGGAGTTCGACGCGCCGCCCGCCGCGGCGCCCATCGGCGCGGCGGGCTTCGCCGACGCGGCCACGCAGGCGGCGGTGGCGGGCCTGCTGGGCAAGCGCCCACGCCCCGACGGCGCAGCTGACCCCGACCCTGCAGCTGGCGGCGCGGGACCCCCGCCCAAGAAGCCCTCCGCCGCGCGCCCCGGCGGTGGCGGCTCCGGCGCCAAGCCCGCGCGCCCCGCCGCCTTCGCCCCCGGCGACCTTGACCGGCTGCGTGCCGAGGACGAGGCGCGCGCCGCGCTGCTGGCGGAGCGCGCCCGCCTCCAGGACGAGCGCCTGGAGGCCAGCATCCGGCGCGAGCAGGAGCGGCTGGCGCGCGAGCGCGAGCGCGTGGATGGGCGCGTCGCGCGCGAGCGCGAGCGCGAGCTGCAGCGCCTGGAACTGGAGCGTCGCAGGCACGCGGAGAAGTCGCAGAAGGAGCAGAAGAAGGAGGAGGAGCGGCGCGCGCGCGAGGCCGCGCGCCTGAAGCTGCTCCAGGTTTGGTGTGGTCGTGGGCTTTGAGTGGTCGGGATGTGGGGAGTGGTGATCCCCGCGGTGGGGCAAGGGGCAGTGTGGTGGAAGCTGCAGATAAATGAGCAGGGTCTCATGGACATGTGGAAATGGTTCTCAGCTGGAGCAGCAATGGCTGGCTGGTGGGTACCCTGTTGGTGACAGCTGTGGTTGCAGTTGCACCATGCCAGCAATCCCATCCGTTCATGAGGCGGGTCATCGCCTGACGCATCACACCTGCCGCACCTCCTCCCCGCTCCCCACCATCCTTACCACCACCACCACCCATACCACCTCTTCCTTCCGCAGGAGAAGGAGGAGAAGCGGCTGGCGGCGCTGGCGGACAAGGAGCGGCGGGCGGAGGAGCGGCGGCGCGCGCTGGAGGAGCGGCGCAAGGAAAAGGACCAGCTCAAGGCCCTGCAGCAGCAGGAGAAGGCGGTGCTGCGCCTGCGCGTGCGCGACTTTGGCACCGGGCCGCGCGACGACGCCGACCTGGAGTGGGAGGACCTCATTGCCGAGTATCGCACGACGCATGGGTGAGGAGCGGGGGGCGGGGGGGAGTGGAATTTATCAGGTGGACTTGCAGGAGTGCGGGGACTGTTGGATGAGCTGACTTAGGTCGGCAGGCGGGTGCGGCACCCGAGCTGAGACAGTCCCTCGCATGCAGCAATGCCACGCCGGTCCTCACACTTTTCCGCCGCAGCGCCCGCGCTCACCGCTCTCTCCATCCTCCCCACAGGCTGCCCGAGGACGACTTTTTCCCCTCCGAGGGCGACCCGGCGCCAGAGGGCCTGCCGCCCCTGCCCCAGAGGCCGCAGGTGTGAGGATGGTTTGGCGTCGTGGGTTTTGGTTTGGCCGGGGTTTGGCGGCGGGCGGACTGGCGCTGGCAGGGTAGATGGCAGTGTGGTTGCCACACTCCCTTGCAAAGCACTGGCCCCATGTAGAGGCAGCGCAGGGACTCCTGCTCCTTCAGGCAAGCAAAGGGCCCTTCTCACCTGCCAACCCACAACCCACCCCCCAAACAAAACCAAAACACAGTGGCCGCCTGCTGACGTGGCCCTGATTCCGGCCTTCCCGCCTGAGCTGGGCGGGACCGAGGCCGGCCCCGGCCTCCTGGAGGCCTGGTCCTTCCTCACCTCCTTCTCTGGTGAGCTGGGGCTGGAGCCTGCCCCCCTGGACTCCCTGCTGGCGGCGCTGGCCCGCGGCTCGCGCTCGCCCGCGCTGGCCGCCGTGCACTGCGGCCTGCTGCGCACGCTGCAGGCGGACGCGGAGGAGGCGTGGGCGGCTGGGCCCGCCTCCACCTACGGCGGGCTGGAGTCCAGCGCGGCCGCGGCGCGCCTGCTGGAGGAGGCCTGGGCCTGGGGCTTCGACCCCGACGCCTGGCGCGCGCACCTGGGCGCCGCCACCTGGCCCGAGGTCGCGCGCCAGCTGGCCACGGCCGCAGGCCTGGGCCGGCCGCGCCCGCGCCCACGCCGCGAGGAGAAGCCCAAGATGGGACGTGAGGGCGAGGACGTGGCCGACGACGGCGCGGCGGGCGGCGGCCTGCGCCTGAAGCTGCCCCCCCGCCTCGGCCTGGGCACGGTGAAGGCCGCGGCCTGGGCCGTGCTGGCCGAGGTGGGCGCCGCGGGGCTGAAGGTGGACGAGATCGCGCGGCGCATCCAGCGCCGGGGCCTGCGCGACCTGCGCTCCAGCCGCACGCCCGAGGCCTCGGTGGCGGGGGCGCTGGGCCGCGACGTTCTCTTCGCCCGCGTGGACCTGGGCACCTACGCCCTGGCCGCCATCGTCGCCTACGAAGCGTGAGGCTCTGTCTTTTTTTCATGTTGTCGTGGGTGGGTGGGGTGGGCAGGTCTCGTGTGTGTGAGAATGGGTGTGTGCGTGTGTGTGTCGTGCTGGAGGAGGGGCTTGTGAGCGACGAACCACCTCTCGAGGGGCCCTCTTCCCCACCGCCGATGCAATGCAGGAAGCTGGCCGCCGCCGGGGGCAAGGAGGGCGCCGCGCCGCCCGGCGTGGCCGTCGAGCCCGGCGACGCGGCGGCGCCGGCGGGCGCGGAGGACGGCGCGTCCCTGGAGGGCCTGTCCTCACCGCGAGCGGGAAGGGTGGAGGTGGTGCAGTCCGAGGCGGGGGAGGCCGGCGAGGGGGCCGAAGGGGCCCAGCCTGGAGGCGAGGACGCCGTGGAACCCGCCGCCGCGGAGGAGGAGGAGTACTCGGACGACGACGAGGACGGCCAGGTGGGCAGGTTGTGCTGGCTCGAAACGCAGTGAAGCAGGGGAAGGTCGGGAGGGGCGGCTGGGCAAGTGCCCTGCCCATGCCCATCGTACGCCTGTCCACTCCTTACAGTCACCGTCCCCGCCGCCCCCCGCCCCCCCCCCCCCCCTAACCCTACATCCAGGACAAGACCGAGGAGGGCTCCGGCGCCGGCTGGTGGAGGCCCTGCAGCGCTGCGACTACGACGCGCTTTCCTGGGAGCACCGTGTGGACATGCTGCGCTCGCTGTGTCTGCTGGCGATGCAGACGCCCTGCATCCGCGACACCATGGAGCGGCGGCAGGAGGAGCAGCAGCGCCTCAAACGCCAGGTCTGGGAGGACGCCAAGGTGGAGAAGCGGCGGCGCCAAGTGGAGGCCGCCGCGCGAGCGCGCGCGGCGGCCGAGGAGGCGGCGAGGGCCGTGGAGCGGTACCGCCTCGCCGGTGGCGGCGGCGCGGCCAGCACAGCGGCCTCGGCGGCGGGTGAGGCGGCGGGGGACGAGGCGGCCGGGGTCGAGGCGGCCGGGGTCGAGGCGGGCGACGTCGTGTCGCCCAAGCCCGAGTCGGGCACGGACCAGGCTACTGCACCCGTGCCGGGTGAGATGGCCGGGCCGCCACAGGAGGAGCCGCACGCGGGTGCGGAGGCCGCGGATGCATACGCAGGGCAGGCCGTGGAGGCCAAGGCCGGGGAGCCTACGCGGCAGGAGCAAAGCGACGGCCCAGCGCCCATGGAAATTGACGGTACGGCGCCCGAGGCTGCGAGTGCGGCGCTCGTAGAAGCCTCCCCCGTGAAGGCCGAGGACGGGGCTGGAGGGAACGCCCCGGCGCCGCAGCAGCGACTGCCGGAGGGGGCTTCCCCGCCCGCCGCCGGCGCGCGGGAGGACCCTGCGTCCGACCAGGACCCGGGCGCCGTCGCGGAGCGGGAGCGCGTGGCGGCGGCCATCGCGGCCGCGGAGCGCGCGGCGACGGAGCGCGAGACTGAGGACCGCGAGGCGGCGCGCGCGCGGCAGGCGGCGCGCGCCGAGCAGGTGCTGCGCGACATGGAGCGCTGCGCCGTGCGGCTGGAGCCTCTGGGCGCGGACCGCCGCTTCAACCACTACTGGCGCCTGGTGGTGAGCCTGTCGGGGTATAGGGAGAGCGGGGGAGGGGGGTGTTTAAGAGGGGGCCGGCGGGGCGGCGCACCCCTCGGCGTGCTGCGGTGCGGGGTACCTGCGCGTCGCAGGGCTTCGACCAGCCCTCGTCCCTCCCCACACCACCACCACCGCCCACTGCACGTCCATGTCCCGAGCCGCAGCTCCCGGGATCAGCGGACCACGGCACCTCCATCGCCTCGCCCGACCCCGGCGCGGGCCGCATCTTCTTCGAGTCGGGGGAGGACGGCGCGCTCAGCATCGTGCGCGACGCGGCGAGCCTGGACGCGCTGGTGGGCGCGCTGGAGCGGCGCGGCGCGCGCGAGGCGGGGCTCTACGCCTCGCTGCTGCGCCACCGCGACGCGCTGGCGGCTGCCATGCCCGCCCGCCCGCTGGCCCTGCCGCCTGCGGATGACGACCTGCCGGCAGAGGAGCGTGCGCGGCTGGCGGCCGAGCACACCGCCGCGCTGCAGGCCTGCGGCATCACGCGCGCGGGCCGCGCGCGCACCGGCGCCGGCTGGTCGCCCTTTGCGGCCGGCGACAGCGAGGAGGCCACCAAGCTCAAGGCCGACCTGCTGCGCATCAAGGACGCGCTGGCGCCAGAGGCCCTGGCCCCGGGCTTCGATGCGGGGGCGTGGGCGGCCAGACTGCTGGCCCCTGGCACGCCCGAGGACCTGCGCGCCGCGCTGGGCGCGCTGGAGGCTGCGCTGCTGCCCTCCGCCCTCTCCCCGCTCTTCCCCCGCGCCCCGGCGGAGCTGCTCGGGGGCGCCTGGCTGCCGGTGGGCGCTGGGAGCGCGGGCGCCGGCGGCGACGGCGGGGATGGAGCCGCTGGCGGCGAGGCCGAGGGCGCCGGCGACAAGGAGCACGACGCCCCGCGCGGACGCTCCACCACCCCCGCCGGTAGCCAGCCCCAGCTCGCCTGGCTGCCGGCCACACACGCCTCGCTCGCGCTGCGCGTGCTGAGCCTGGACGCCGCGCTGGTGCCGCGCCCGGGCGAGGCGCCGGCGAGGCAGAGCCTGGAGGGGTACTGCCGCGCGCTGCGGCCCGCCGTCGTGGACGGGAAGCAGGGGAGGGTGGTCGCCGGGCAGCCGCTCGGTGGGAAAAAGGGGTGGGGAGGGAGGGAGGTATCGGAGATGTACTGAAGGAGGGGGCCAGGCAATGGAGCGCTGGAGTGTGGGCGACACAACCCACATGAATGTCTACGCCGTGATGAACCTTACTGACAAGCGCGCTCCGTCCCCCACGTGACTCCTGCAGGCATCGGCGGACGCGTTCGTCCCGTCAGCTTTCCCCCGCTCCCCCACAAATTGCTCTATGGGCCACGGAGGGTGGGTCGCAAGGGGGTGGGGGGGGGAGGGAGGCAGATTCATGAGGGAGCAGGAGCATGGCGTCTGTGCTCGGAGGGTACCTGGCACGGTGCATGTAAATTATGTTCTTCAGGGAGCCAAAGGCACCCCACTGTTGCACCCTACTTGGTGTATCCAAGGCATGACCGACTGTTCCTCCCCCTTCGACCGCCCCGCAACCCCCTACTTTGCCGCAGGAGTTTGCCTTCCCGTTGGCGCAGTTCCAGAGGGATGTGGTCAACAACAGCGACGCCTCCATCGCCGTCGCGCGGCCCAAGGGCGTCGGCAGGGGCAGGGGCCGCGGCAGGTGACCCAGGGAGGGAAGGGGGGTTCGAAGGCTGGCTATGGGACTCCGGGCCAAAGCATGGGTCCTGTGCTTGCCACCCGGGCGCCCAGGCGGCAGTCTTGATTTGCACGAGCAGCGGCCGTGACAACTCTGTGCCCGACACCCAACATTGTCACCCATTGCGCTACCGGTGAAACGTGGCTCTCACATTTGCCTCCATCCGCGGTCCGATCATCTTGCAGGGGCCGAGGATCCGCCCTTGCCGCAGCAGAGGGGCGGCGGCCGGGCGTCAGCCGGGCCACGCCGCGCATCGTCGGCAGCTCTAAGAAAGAGCGACGGGCCATGCTGACGCAGAAGTCGGAGCTGGCCAAGGAGTTTGAGAACTCCGGCTCGGGCGAGTGGGGGAACGCATGGGCGGGGAGGGGTGCGCGCCCGGTGGGGAACACGGCGGCCAGGCTGAGCAGAGCATCTCTGGACCCACATTTCGCCCAGAGCAACACCAATTTCCCCCGTCCTCCTTGCAACATTGCCATCCCTCGCCTACAACTACGCCTTCACTGTCTTTCCCTGCACCCTGCTGCAGATTCCGAGCGGCACTACGGCACAGACTTCGATGAGGACCAGGAGGAGTTCAACGCCGGGGGGTCTGCCGTGCCCTCGGCAGGTGGGGATCTGCCATCTGGGGCCCCATCGGCGCTACCCTCCGAGGACGAAGCCATCTCAGGTGGGCTCTTCTTGTGTGATATCTTGAGAGGGTGGAAATTTCATGTTTTTGCTGATCAAGGCGCTGCCTCAAGCCGATCTGATCGCCAGGCAGGGAATGTGCATCAACCCCACCAACCCCCCTGGCACACCATACAGACGAGGGGAGCGGTGACGAGGAAGGAAGTGATCAGGACGCTTGAGCTCAGCCTCTGCCAGCGGCTAAGTGCTTGGAGCGGCCCAGCGCATCAAATGACCCCTCGACTGCGTCAGCGCCGCGTGTCATGCAGTATGATGTGCATGACCTTTGCCCCCTGGCAGAGCCTGCAGGCATGCAGACGGTGCGTGTGGCCGGCTCACGCCGCGCATCGTCGGCAGCTCTAAGAAAGAGCGACGGGCCATGCTGACGCAGAAGTCGGAGCTGGCCAAGGAATTTGAGAACTCCGGCTCGGGCGAGTGGGGGAACGCATGGGCGGGGAGGGGTGCGCGCCCGGTGGGGAACACGGCGGCCAGGCTGAGCAGAGCATCTCTGGACCCAGATTTCGCCCAGAGCAACACCAATTCCCCCCGTCCTCCTTGCAACATTGCCATCCCTCGCCTACAACTACGCCTTCACTGTCTTTCCCTGCACCCTGCTGCAGATTCCGAGCGGCACTACGGCACAGACTTCGATGAGGACCAGGAGGAGTTCAACGCCGGGGGGTCTGCCGTGCCCTCGGCAGGTGGGGATCTGCCATCTGGGGCCCCATCGGCGCTACCCTCCGAGGACGAAGCCATCTCAGGTGGGCTCTTCTTGTGTGATATCTTGAGAGGGTGGAAATTTCATGTTTTTGCTGATCAAGGCGCTGCCTCAAGCCGATCTGATCGCCAGGCAGGGAATGTGCATCAACCCCACCAACCCCCCTGGCACACCATACAGACGAGGGGAGCGGTGACGAGGAAGGAAGTGATCAGGACGCTTGAGCTCAGCCTCTGCCAGCGGCTAAGTGCTTGGAGCGGCCCAGCGCATCAAATGACCCCTCGACTGCGTCAGCGCCGCGTGTCATGCAGTATGATGTGCATGACCTTTGCCCCCTGGCAGAGCCTGCAGGCATGCAGACGGTGCGTGTGGCCGGCTCCTGTTACCGAGCCAGCCGAAACTGTCCATACAAAACATGTTGGCCACTCAGTAGAGCGGGAACAGTGTGCAAGCGCGATGTCGAGCGCCGTAGAGAACCTACCATTTACATGGGGTATCCATTCGACCCCGGAGCGATGGATACCAATCCGAGGAGTGCTTGGGTCCCGATTTGGCTGTGAACCACAGAGGGGTGGCCACATTGCACTGCTTGTTGCTCGCCGGAAGGCCCCTGCTGCTCAGTCCCTGCGCATTCCCGGTGATCTCAGCACGGAATCCGGGCCCGAGCCAGGCCGGCCGCGGCGCTGACCCCTGAAATGGAGAAGGTCACGGGGATGGTGCTGGACCACGCCCTCCAGTGGGGCGCGCAAATGCTGATTGTGTGGTTCGTGGGCCTCTCCCTAGGATACCTGGTGAGTAAGAAGGTGAATGAAGCCCTGCAAGGCGCGCTGCGGGCCCGCTTACCGAGCCCGTCCCCTGTCTTGCTCGCGCAGCTGCCGCGGCCTCGCTGGCTCCAGAAAGGCCTCGTCTGGAAGGAGCTGGCCCTGCAGACCACCACCGGGTCCTGGTTCAAGCGTGTCACCCTGGCCCTGCATGCCCTCCTGGTCGTGAGGTAGGTGGAGATGCTGTACAGCCTGGGTGCAGTATTACCCCACCCGCATTGCGCGCAGCTGTCCCGCCTGGACCACCTGATCCTGGGCCGCTGGCAGGGCCTGCCCCCTCCTCCAAACGCCATGAATGTCAAGGTCACCAAGCATTCGTTCATTGCCACACCGTTTTGCAGGGAGATCCTGCTGCGCCTGTGTCCGCCCGGCACCTTCCAGGCGGCCTGGAGGTCCCTGTGGCCCTCCACCCAGGTGTCGGCCTTTGCCGCGGCAGCGGCCGTCGCCTGCGTCGACGACGCGGCGGACGCCCCGCGCCTCGCCCTCGCCGCCGGGAGCCACGCCCCGCCCCACCCGGCCGACGCCGAGTGGTGGATCACGGAGTCCGACTGGCAGGTGTTCCGCGACGCGTGCGAGGGCGAGGGTGCGCCCGGGCAGCCGCGGTGGGAGGACATGTGCCGCAAGGAGTTCCCCGACTGCATCTACACAGCGCAGCGGCGCACGCTGCACTGCGGCCGCACCGAGTACCGCTCCACCACCGTCCTGCGCGACGCCGGCGCGGAGGCGGTGATGGACTTTTACCTGGATGACGATGTGCGCGCGGTGTGGGACCCCATGATCTCCGAGCACTCGCTGGTGGAGAGCCGGGCCGTGGCGGGCAACCCGGGCGCGCGGTGCCAGGTGGTGCGCTGGCTGCGCACCTTCCCCTTCGCCTTCATCAGCAGCCGGGAGTACGTTCTGGGCCGCCGCGTCTTTCGCGACGCCGCCACCGGCGCGCTCTATGGCATCACGCGCTCCGTGGACCACCCGGGCGTGCGGCGGTGCGGGCGGCACGTGCGCATGGAGGACTGCCACTCCATGTGGCGCTCCCGCTCCGTGGAGTGGCCGGGGGAGCCCGGGCGCCGCGCCGCCGAGACCGTGCTGCTGCACTTCGAGGACCTGGGCATCCCAGAGCACGTCGCGCGCTTCGCCATCCGCCACGGCATGGTCGGCTTCCTCAAGCGCATGCTGCCAGAGGCGCGCGCGTTCCTGGCGCGCCGCGCTGAGAAGCTGGACGTGGACGAGCCGGACCCGGACGCCTACGCGCGCCGCGTCGCGGCGGGGGCCGACGGAGGGTGTCTACTACTGTCGCAGGCGCACGGCGTCGCGTCGCAGGCGCACCCGCTGCCGCCCCGCGCCGACGCCGATGGCGCGGCAGACTCCACGGAGGCCTCCAGCTGGTCGTCGCGGGGGAGCAGCGTGAGCATGCCCAGCATGCGCCGCCTGGGCACCATGGTGTTGGCCTCCAGCGTCGCCGTGCTGCTGGCGCGGTCGGGGGCCAAGAGCAGCGCGTCGAGGAGACGGCGCCACCGCGCGGAGGCCGTCCGCCTAGACGCGCTGTGCCTGGAGTCGGTCGCGGCCGCGCACGCGCCCGCGGGCGCGCGCGCCGCCGACGCGCAGCTGGCCGCCCCGATGCCGCGCCCCGTGCGCAGGCTGCGACGGAGGGCGGCCCTGCATGCCGCCGACGCGCAGTCGGTGTGATGCGAGCGCAGGAGATGTGCGGCTGTTTCCTGCTGAGACGCAGGGGAGGCGGTTCAGGGCACCTTTTGTGGGACGCCACTGTGTCCGGGTGACAGCCTCCCTCGACGAGTCTTGACGTCTCTCTGTCGCGGGCGGGAGGCTTGAGGACGAGCCGATAGGGCGGTCGATCGCAGCGCCCGACGGCTCGTGGATGTTTGACTGGCCACAGCACCGACAGGTGGCAGGCCAGAATACACCCGCCACAACACATGAAAGTTGCTGTGCGTGCCCTGTATGCGTCGAGCGTGCTTGTACCCGGGCTGCCTCCGAGCAGAGTTGATTTGCTTGCCTGCCATTCACAGCTTCTCATCCCCCCCTTGTCGCTCTTCTGCAAAACCTTCTCCCCCCCACCTCGACTTTGCCCGCTTGAGCGATGCACACCCTCCAGGTGTTTTTTGCACACCAGCCCTTTCATTCTGTGCCGCGTACTGACCCCAGACCCCCCCAACTTTCATTGATGTGCATATTGCGCGAGTGCCCATGGTAACACAGAGCCCTCGATCACAGCGCTGAGCAGGCAGGCAGGCAGGCGGGTGTAGTAGTGGTGGCAGGGTCGTCGTCGGGAAGGATGAATCCGCTAGTCTGCTGTGTTGAGGGTTCTAGGACCCTCGGCAGGACAAGAATTCTGAACACCACAACAAACTGAGGCCTTGCGACTGATGAAGGTGGAATCACTGTAAGACCATGTGAGAAACTGGCTGTGATCTTCGCATGTGATGATAGAAGTTTGAGCGACCAGGGACAGGTGTGCAAGATTTGTGGGACGATTGGCGACCACAGAGATCGCGCCGGCGTGAAACGCCATGCATGCATCTAGAAGCAGCGGCAATGAGCCACAATCAGCACCATGTGCATCTGCTAGTTGTCCTCTTGTGCCCTTGTGTCAGACGGCATGAGACAGAACAGGTGACTCTTCATCCATGTGCAGTCTCCCGACCGGAATCGTCCCGTGCGCGCCACTCCCACCTCGCGGCGTGCTGCTTGCCCGGCCGACTCAAGGCTTGGCTGGTCGTGTGAGCCCACACCGTGCCATCGGGCGACATCGCATGCCCACTCCACAGGCATGCTTACCGGTGTGAGGTAGCTGCCCGTCCCTGCAGCATGGCTCCCTGCCTCCATGTGATCGAGCGTTGTGCACCCACCTCCCATAGGCAGCCGCGGCGGCAGCTGACGGCATGGCTGGTTTCGGCGCATATCAGTCAGGCGCATACAGCCAGGAGGGCCTGGACTTCCAGCCACGCCTGTCGCGCACCGATGTCGCCGCCAGCGCCGGCGTCGTGCTCGGCGTCTGCTGCTCTGTCTATGCCCTGGCCGCCCCCAGGGTTGTGAGCCTGTGGTTCGGCACCTGCATGGCAGCACTGGCTGGAACCAGCCTAGCGTGCACACGGGCACTGTTGCTGGAGAGGCAACACAAGGTGGGTATGGGCTGTGTGTTGTGATTGACCGCCCCCTGAAACATGTGCCTGATCTGTACGACGCAAGCGTGCATGCGTGGCACGTATCTGTTGAGGATGGGAGCCCTTGGGGTCTACCGCGCAGGCCCTGCAGCGCAGTGAGGAGGAGTGGGTGCGCCTGTTGAAGGCTGGGACCTCGCTGGTGCCCTTTCGTCGCTCCCGCCTGCATGTGGCCACCTTCCCGCCAGGCACTGGGTCTTCCACCTCCGACCTGCGCATCCACTGCCTCCACGGCTTCGGCTCCGCCCTGCACTCCTGGCTGGCGGTGGGTCCACACATCGCGGCGGCGCTGGGAGCTACCATCACCGCCCACGACATGCCCGGGTTCGGGCTGTCAGAGAGGTGCGGGAAGTTCATGAGCTGAACTGGCGGGCCTTGCCATCGGTCCGACTGCCATGTTGCAGCGCAGATCAACCATCCACCACCCTTGCCAATGGGATTGTCCCGCACCCCACCCAGGCCAGCTCAGGATGAGCCCTACACCCTGGCATACAACGGTGAAGCAGCCCGATTTATCATGGACGAGGTTGCAAAATCTGAGGCAGGCGCAACTGGCGGCCCCTGCAAGCGGGTGCTGATGGGGCACAGCATGGGAGCGGTGTCTGTCGCCGACGAGGTCATCAGGGATCCCCAGGTGCATGGGGGGGCGTGGATGCGTGGTATTACGCATGCTGTTTTCGGCATGGGGAGGAGAGCTGTGCAGGACTCATGCTTCCAGCCTCCCACATGCTCCTGGGTCAACGGGGCGCACTCCAGAATGCGTGGGAGACCAGCTGCCCATGTCTTTGCTTTCACACACACCCACAACCTTGGTCGCTGCGTGCCCAGGGGTACAGGGGCATCGTCCTCGTGTCCCCGGCCATCTTTGCAGCCAAGGTGCCCGGCCAGCCACCTGCTAGGCACAACCAGGCACTGGACCCACGGCTGGAGGCTGTCGAGAGGGTGGTGGAGGCGGAGGACGCCCCATCACCGCCAAATTCCAAGCCCTGGGCGCAGCGCCTGCGCCTATGCGCTCGTGCGCTGCAGTTTGCCGCGGCGCGTGTTATCCTGCGGCTCGCTCGCCCATTCATCGTCCTCACACTCCGCTCCAGGATCAGGAAGAAAAAGTGGGTCGGCGTGGCGGGAGTTCTGGGTTGAATCTGAGCATCAGGTGGCATGGTGCTCCTAGAGAAGGACGAAGTATGTTCAAGATCATCCCCCCCCCCCCCGTTTGAGTTCCCCGCAGCTTCTGGCGCATGGGACTGACGTCCGCCTGGGACGACGCAAGCCGCCTGCAGCCTGAGACTGTGGACCGATACCGCTTCCCCCAGCTGATCAGGGGATGGGAGACGGGGTTCTGCAGATTCCTCGCAGCTCGCTTCGCAGGTGACGGGGCAGCTTTATTGTGACGATGCAACGAGGTGTCCGCACACTATGTAGATGCGCACATCAATGGCGGCTCGTCACCTTCTGCTACCCCGCACCAACCTGAGCAGAGAAGGGGGGTCTGTTGTCCAGCTTGCGAGTTGCGCTGCATGGGCCGCCGAAACCCAGCCAAGCCGAGCGGCTGGCAGAGGTGAGTGTGGCTGAAGGAAAGTCACTCGAGCATGCCAGTCGCTCTGGATATGCCTCCTCATCACGCACTGGGCCAAGCAACCACAAGCATACTACCAATCTGCCGCATGCCTTCCTCCCCTTCATCAGGTGGTAAGGCAGCATGGTATCCCGTGCCTCATCGTGCACGGGGAGGGGGATCGTGCCATCCCTGCGACCAACAGCAGGGCGCTGGCACAGGCGTTGCCAGGGTCAAAACTGGTGATGCTGTCGCAGTGCGGTCATGTTCCTCAGGAGGAGATACCTGGAACGGTCGCCACCCACATCTCGGCATTCTTGCGGGAACTGTAGGGCGGCGTGCGGGGGGAGTGCTGCTGGCTGCATGCAGGGGTCTATCTTGTCATTGCCTGCCCATATGATGCCATAGAATGTGCAAAATCACCCACTGAAAGCTTGCTGTGGGGTTCGTTGAATTGTCACGCAGTGGTGGTGAGAACCAAGTGGAGATGCGTGGGAGAGAGAATGCATACTCATCCAGATGGCTTGGGACAGGACTGCAGTGAGGGTTGAAATGGATGCAGGATCACCGCACATGTCAAAACGTGCAGTCCTCCAGCGCAAGCATCCGCACGCCAGCCACACCCCCTAGCAGCAGCTGGGGGCCCTGCCACCCCAGCGCCAGCCCGCCAGGCACCGCCGCGCTATGCACCACGCGCTGAAGCGCCGCGTCGGTGGTGTGGGCCAGCACCACCTTCCCGGCGGTGTCGCTGGAAGCCAGGATGCTGCCATTCTCACCGCCTAGGAGCAGCTGCCGGATGCCTTCTGTGTGCGGCGAGGCCAGGGTCTGCGGGCGCCCGCCCCCAGCCGCTCGTCTGTCCAGCCACAGCAAGCCGCCGGCGTCGGTGCCGAGGTAAACGGCCTGTTCGTTCTCACACGCCGCCACAGCCGTCAGTCCGGCCCGGGCGGCCGCCGGACCCGGAGCCACCCCCTCCCGCTGCAGCTCCCTCGCGCCACCCACGAGGCCGCTGCGGCCCGCCTCCCCAGACCGGGGGTCCCAGAACACGCAGCCGTCGGCGGCAGTGGCCAGCGCCACCGAGGAGTTGCACCAGGCCGCAGCGTGCACAGCGTGCTGCCCGGGTCGCAGCTCGGAGACCCTGCGCGGGCCAGTGGAGGTGCAGTCCCAGAGGACTGCGGTGCCGTCCCAGGAGGTGCTGACGACCTGTGATGACGCCTGGCCGGAGGGAGCAATGCATGACACCTGTCGTGGTGGCATAGAAGAGGTGGAGGGGTGGAGAGAGGGTTGGATGACTGTGCTGAGGTGTGGAAGTCCTTCTTGCCCTGTCACAGGAAGGCGCCCCTACTCCGTAGTCTGGGTCACACAACAGCACCCAGCACCTGATCCCCGACCCACAATGTCATCATGCCACCGGGCGGAGGACGCTTCCTGTAAGGAGGGCTGCAGGCCGGTGCTGACGCTCCACACGCCCACCGCGCCGTCGTCGCTGCCGCTCACTGCAACCACCTGACCTGCATGTCAGGGGGAAAGGGTGGTGACTGTAGAGGTACTGCATAACGAAAAAGGAGTGTCTTCCTCCCGCGTGTCGTCGTGGTGTGGGTTGTAAAGCCCAATACCAACCTGTGAATGGGTCCCGGTCGCTCAAGCACACCAGCGCCGGCACGCCGGCCGGCATCTCGACGCAAGCCTGTACGAGGCCAGCAGCCTCGCCGCTTAAATTCGATGCACGGATCAACGCTATCCCTCCCGTCCATTTCTGGCCCTGGAAGGAGGAGCACCCCACCAGCACATAGGGCGACCCCGAGACAGTTGCTAGAGCATCGGCCCGGCTTTTGGGGCCCAGCACTTGATCTGGGCTTGTCATGGCGAAGGCAGATGTGTAGTTTTTCAATCAGGCTTGCGATGGGGTGGCACTGGGTCGACATTTGTGCACATGCACAGCGACATCCCTCCCAGCGGGCGGGCGCGCTCCCTCCCGATGCATGACAACACTCCCCGATTTGCACTCCTGCATCCTCAGGCCCTCTGCAAAGATTACAAGCACACAAGCTGGGAACAGGAATGTGGCAACGTAGCGAGTTTCAAGAGGAGTGAAGGAGGTTAGTGCGACTGTGAGGGTGTGTGAGCTGCCGAATGAGATGGGAGGAACACATTCGACAGGTTGAATGAAACAGGGTGCAAGATGGGCAAGGCTCCTCGCCTAGAACACTCAGGAGTTTGCTGGCAACAGAGAAGAGTATCTGGCCACCGTGTACGCCAGCCCGAGGGCCAGGGGCGCCGCGATCCACCACGTCTGGCAGACCAGGCGGAGCGAGCCCAGCAGGGGCCGCTGCAGGCCGATGTGGAATTCGCGGATGACGGCGTTGTTCAGCTCGAAGGCCTTTGCGTGCTCGGCCAGGAGGAGCGAGCGGGTCGGCGCGTCCAGCTCCCGGCCCAGCTTGTTCAGGGCGTCCTTGTAGTCGCCGCGCAGGCCCCGCCCCGTCCTGTCCCGGGGCGGGAAGGTGAAGGCCGCGGTGCCGGCGCCGCCGGCCTGCAGGCCCATGCCCTTGGCCACGCTGGCAGCCAGCAGGCGGCCGCCGGCCAGCAGGGCCATGTGCTGGGTGTAGGCATGCGCCAGCAGGGCCAGCGGGGCGGTGTCCTCCAGGTGCTGCAGGTGCGAGACGTAGGCCTCCACAGCGGGGGTACGGACCAGCTGGGTCCCCCAGTCCGGGCCCAGGAAGAAGGCCATGTCGGCCTCGAAGGCCGATGTCCGGGCCGCCTCGGTCAGGAGGGGGACAAACGCCTTCAAATCTTGGCAGGGGTGGTGGGGGGAGGGTGGGGTGGGGGGCCCGACTCCCAGGAGCATCGAGATCAGGGGATTTCACTCCAATGCCCAGGTACCTGTATTGGACGTGGAGACCGCCGCGGCATGCAGACTCATGTCCAGCTGCTTGTGCACTAGGTAGAAGCAGGTGAGGGCGCGCCCGTACAGGGTCCGGTCAGCGAGGAGGAACACGAGGCGGGCGTTCACCAGGGCATCAGAGATGGAATGTATCCCCCTGGTCTGGGTCCGGAACTCCTGTGTGAGATCCTGGGTGGCCCCAGGGGCCTTGATCGGGGGGGACATGGGTTACGAGATGAACACCGGCTGCACACACAGATCTCACCACCCAGAAGGCCACCCTTGAATGTTTACAAGATGCTCTCTTGTTTCCAATTTGCGCAGGATTGATTGGCTCGCAAACGGGGTGGGTTTTCCCCAGCACAGCATGGATTCCGGAGCACTTGTTGTTGAGGCCGCGCGCGAGGAAAGAGCGTTCAACACCGCGGGCCTAAACGTGCTCACTTGGGACTGCAGTCGACAGAGGGGATCATTGACCACCGGAATATTAACATGTACAGTATATCCATGTCTTTGTAGGGTGAAATACTTTTGGGTAAGGGCGCAAGTCATCGATCATGTCGCCGCCCAGCAACTCCAACCTCCCCCTGCACAAGACATTCTTCGCCAGTGCAGTCGCCGCGTGCACTGCGGAGGTGCGCACTCGCAGATGATGGAGTTATGCCGGGTATCCCTCGCAGTGATCGTCCATCTAGCCTGCCCCGGTGTGCTGTTGCCACCCTACAGACTTCAAACGTCCCATCCGCCGCAGATCATTTCCATCCCCCTGGACACCGCCAAGGTGACGCTGCAGCTGCAGCCAAAGAGCGCGACCCCCCATTACAAGTGGGTGTCGGAGACTTGATCTGGGTTGAAAGTATGATATGTCGTATGGATGCTGAGAGGAGATGTCACACCGTTGAGTAAAGCTGAGGCTTGTTTGGTGGCAGATCCTTAGCAGCCAGACCTGCTGTGCAGCTCCTCCTCACCACTTCTTCCCGCCTGGCTGCAGAGGCCTCATTGGCACGACCCTGACGCTGGCAAGGGAACAGGGTGTTAAGTCCCTATATAAGGGCCTTGGGCCTGGTGAGTCATGCTGGGAGGGGGACAAGGACAGGAATTGCCATTTCAGGTAGCAGGAAAGTCTAGCTTCGGAGCCTTCCACGCCCACGGTGCTCGGCAGCAGTGTCCCCAGGGCCATCCATCTTCCCTTTCCCACATAAGCGCAGGCTTGCAGCGCCAGGTCCTGTTTGGGGGCCTGCGCATCGGCATGTACGACCCGGTCAAGTCCCTCTTCGTGGGCAAGGACCATGTGGGAGAGGTGGGCCTGCTCACCAAGATTGCGGCTGGGATGACCACGGGGGCGCTGGGCATCGCCGTCGCCAACCCAACGGACCTCGTCAAGGTGCGCTCCCTCTCTCGCCGGAGGCTTGGGCTGGTTGCTTGGACTGCGGGCAAGTGTGCTGTATGATGAAACTCTGGACTTGAGGAAAGGGGGCCTGGGCATGGTGGCTGCAGGTGGAGATGCAGTTTAACATCCAAGACCTTCCCACAAGCACTTTATATCCCACACCCACATGCCAAAATCAACCACCCCTGCCTCGCCCACGCCAGGTCCGCATGCAAGCCGAGAAGAAGCTGGCCCCCGGCCAGAAGCCGCGCTACCCCGGCGCCTTTGCGGCCTACGGCATCATCGCCCGCACCGAGGGTGTGCGCGCGCTGTGGACAGGCCTGGGGCCAAACATGGCCCGAAACGCCATCGTGAATGCTGCCGAGCTGGCCAGCTACGACCAGATCAAGGAGAAGCTGCTGGCGTCGGGTGGGGTCTGGGAAAGTGGGAGCTAAGGGGTATGGGCTTTGGCTGTGTCGACGAGGTTTTGGGTGTGACCAGGCGGCCACCTGGTGGTGTTGACTTCCCCAGGTCATGCATTTAGAACATGGCAGCGCCTCACTCCATCCTATTCTTCCCCTTTGTTGCTAATCCAGGTCTCTTCAAGGACAACGTGTATTGCCACATCGCCTCCGGCCTGGGCGCCGGCTTCTTCGCGGTGTGTGTCGGGTCTCCGGTGGACGTCGTCAAGTCGCGGATGATGGGTGAGTCATTCATCGTTTGTGTCCCTCGCAGCGGCCCGGCGGTGTGTGGGGGAGGAAACCCAGGTCCTGGATGAGCGCCCGCCTGCATGGGAGCTAGCGCCAGCACGGCTGGAGGTGCCGCGCCCGGTCGTCCATGCCACCCATCCCATACAACTTCCCTTACATCCCCATAAAAGGCGCCGCACCCGGCATGTACTCTGGCGTGCTGGACACTTTTGTGAAGACATTCAAGACCGACGGACCCCTGGCCTTCTACAATGGCTTTGGGCCCAACTTTGCCCGGTTGGGAACGTGAGTGGGCAGGCTGGGACTATTTGTCTTAAGAGTGTCCCATTAGCATTCCTTGGCCTGGGTGAGGGACAGCAGCCGCACATCGCCACCCACCGAGCCTCTCCCCACCTCCTTACCGCTTCACACTGTCCCTCACGCCACAATGCAGCTGGAATGTGGTCATGTTCTTGACCCTGGAGCAGGTGAAGTTGCTCCTGGCGTGAACGACTGCAACACGCCCTGGCAAGAGATCCCCAGTCGCCACGTGTGCCTGAAGGCTGACCTGAGGCCTTGCTGACCTTCTCTGTTGCTCACCAATCCCCTCATAAACATCTTTGTGGCTGCTGTCCTGCACCTAGACTCGCTGATGCAGTCTCGCAAAGGCCAGCTGCGTGCCTCCCTTGTGTACCGCAAGCACAGACTGCTCTCAAAGAAGAGGTTACAACACCGGCCGCATGGTACAGCAGCAAGGTTATCAGTCGAACAGGGAGAAACCCATGTCCTGCAGTGGGTGGCACGGGGGAAGGGACGTGAGCCTTCCAACACCTTGGCATGACATGAGCAGGCGAGAGGCCATGAAAACACCCATGCTGCACCGGCCCTGCAGCCACTCACCGCGTCCTCCTCCTCAGACTCCTCCTTCTTCTCCTCCTCCTTGGGGGCCTCAGCAGCGGCCGCGCCACCAGCACCAGCGGCGGGGGCAGCGGCGGCACCGCCACCTGAGAATGGGTCAAAGTGGAGCGGGTGGAAACGGTGGGTGAGGACGACCCGGTGGACCATCCTCGCTGGCCACAACGAAGGTGCGTTCCGCGCTCCCGACAATCAACGACACTCACCGGCACCGACGTTCATGATGAAATCATCCACGCTCTTCTTCTGGGCCAGCTTGGCGAAGAGGGAGGGCCAGTAGGGCTCCACCTCGATGCCGGCAGCCTGCACCAGAGAGTTGATGTTCTCGGCCTGCGAGGGGGGAGAGGTGAGGCGAGGGATGAAGGATCCTGGACGCAGCGCAATTAAGACGCTCTTATGATGTCCTTCCGACGCCAGCAGTGCTCCGGGCTTGGGCCATACTCACAGACACCTCGACGCCGTCGTCGTTCAGGATGAGGGTGGCGTACACCACGGCGAGCTCGGAGCGGCTCATGTTGGTTGCCTGAAAGATATTAAGCCGGGAAGGCACTAACAGGTCAAACCAACGTAGGAAGGGGCCGGCAGTAGGTCGCCCAGGTGCCTTTGCACTTCTGGGCGGCCAATGGGTACCACGGCGCGAGCCCCGCCCTTACGATTCCGGGGTCAATTGGAGGGCACGGACAAACTCCTTTCGTATTCAGTTTCTGAGGGAATAGTATGGCATGACGATTGAACAGAGCGTCGACACATCACGTAAGACTCCTTTTCAAATTGGCAATCTCACACACTGTCCTTGCAACGTCAGGATTCATGTTTTTAGTCTGTTGAATGGTGTAGCACCTTCGTGAACCTCAGGGCCTGGTCACACAACGGCACTCGTGAATGCACATTGAGCATCACCCTCCACATCACCCCCAAGCCTTTCAGATCAGCACAATATATATGAAAAGACACACTTCACACCCAAGCAGGAGGTACGGTTGCTTTGGCAGGGCGGTGCCAAGTTCAACCAACAGCACTCGCCTTAACAGCAATTCTGATTTCATCAATTCATTGTCCAACCGAGATATTGCACCAACACTGCATGGACACCAACATTCTTTTGTGGTGCGAGCTCTCTGATCTCTGCAGTCGGCTCCCCATTGACAGTGTGAGTTCTCATGCTCTGCGTGCTATGCAATGTTCAGGTAGGCAACCTTCCCACCCCTAAACGGTGCAAATACATCACCCAGTCCCAACTTACGTGCTTCTGAGCAGAAATCAACGCCATATCTGCAGTTTGTGTCGGTGGCCCTCTGAGGTGTGACCGCCCAGACCTGCCCTCGGGTCGCACAGTCCTGAGTGGTCCCGTGACGCGATGGGGAAGATCCTCGACGAGCCATCATACCCGGTAGTGGACAGCTCCCCGCAATTCTGGAGAGTGGGTGAGTGCGAGGTGTGTCGGGCTGCGTCCAGACAGGCCCTCGCTTCGTTCCCGGGAGCATAGTCGTGGCCGAGCTCCCACCCCGATCCCCCAACCCCTCTCAGTCAACAACTTTAGCTTGTCCGACTACGGCAGCTGGGCCCTGCTGTCGGGCCTCGGAATTCCTGTCGGTCTCCTAGCGGGTGGGTCCACGGTCGGCCATAGGGAAGCACTTTGGTTGGTAGTAGGGGTCCTCCACTGCACCAACATGCGGCTCACACAATACAAGCACACCCTCGCTCACTCCGCTCCCTCCCTCCTCAGGATCCTCCAAGTCGCCAGCGTTCGCTAGCATCTCCGGCAACCTGCTGCGCCCCAGCCTGGCCACAGGTGTCGCCATCGGCGCCTTCGGTGGGTTCCTGTTTGCGTATCAGAATTCTGCTGGGCGGCTGATGGGGTTCTCCAAGAACGACTCGGAGGTCAAGGCCTCACGGCGATGAATGATGGCGAGCGCGGCTAGAATAAGGGAATGGAGGACACTTGACGATGCCGAGCAGGCCTGGGCGTGGACTGAGACCTGGCACTCCGAGCTGCCGGCACTGCTTGATCGATGTGCAGTTCCTGCTCGCACACTGCGCTGCTGATCCATTCCCTTGCAAGCGCAATGCTCCTCAACACTTGCGTGTGCACCGCCTGCAATCGTAGCAACACACCGCAACCCCGACTTATAAGGCGCCTTGCCAGAGGAGCAGTGGCACCGACGCAGTGCGTACCCTGGGAGGTATGACTGGCTTCAGAGGGTTGAAGGGGAATCTCTTGCATTCCCAGCCCACAGCACATGACGTCCTCCTGCTGTGCTGCGGTCCAAACTTGTTCACGACGAGCGCGGCTGCTGCCTTCCCCGTGCTGCCTGAAGTCAAGCCCCTCCCTCATTCTTCCCCAACTCCCCCTCCTCCCCGGCCCCACTCCAAGTCTCTCCCACGCCCTGCTGTCCCCCACCCCACCCCGCGTCCATCCCCCCCCCTCCACTGGTCATTGCCTGTTACAGGGCCTTTGACCTCAGAACATGGCGTTCAGCTCCGCGTCCTGCCTGGCCAGCTCGAGGAGCATGGGATCGTCAAAGTACTTGTTCACCGACACGTCGTCGCTCATGCCCTTGCGCCGCCGCGTTTTCACCATGAAGTCGCGTGCCAGGGCCTGCACTGGCGCCGGCTCCAGCGGGCGCAGCACCACGCTACGGTCCAGGGGGTCGCCGGGAACGATCTGCCAGTGGTCGAAGGCGGAGAGGCAGAAGGCCTGGCCCTGGGTGTGGTAGCGCAGGTCGGTCTCGAACCCAAAGGACTCTATGACCGGGAGGAAGGCGCGGACCAGGAAGACGGGCGTGCCGGGGCGCGGCACGTCGGCGGTCACGTGGCCCCGCCGCTTGGCCAGCACGTTGTAGATGGCAGCGATGCAGTCTGCGGGGGTCTGGATCTCCACCGCGTACACTGGCTCCATCAGGCGCGGCGTGGCCATGAGGAAGGCGGAGTAGCAGGCGCGGCGCGCGGTGGGGATGACCTGGCCGCCGCCGCGGTGTAGCGGCTCGGGCGCCACCACCGCGTCCATGATCTTGAACTTGCAGTTGCGCAGCGGCTCGTCGCACAGCGGGCCCTCCCGCGCCCCCCACTGGAAGCCCTGTGTGTGTTGGGGGGAGGGAAGAAGGGAGATCTTGGGGGGTTGGACGTCAAGGATGGAGAGTGGGGGTGAGCCGAGGGGCGTAAATGCACAGACGTTATGGAGAGGCTGCCAAGAGGTGCATGTAGCAACAGAGGGCGGATTGCTGGCTCTGTGGTTGTTCCTCGGCCGCCCATTCGCATGTTGCAGACACCCAGACCTTCCCTGGGCCAGTTGCAGCAAGACCGAGCTCCCTCCCCAGGTCCGGTTCCCTCAAACCCCCCACCGCATCGTACCTGGACAATGCTTTCTCGCACTGCGTTCAGCAGGGTCTTGTCCACTTCCGAGGGTAGCGTGTCATCCATCAGGATGTTGGGGCCCGATTTGTCTGGTCCAAAGGCCCAGATGGAGCCTGCGAGGGGGACAGGATGTGGTGGAGGGCGTGCCAGCAGAAAACGCTGGGGATGGGACATCCGGAGAGTTGTCTGCAGAATCGGGGAAAGCACTCGGCCGCGGTCGCAGCAGAAAGGGTGCCGGCGAGGCATCGGCAGGGGCCCGCTGTCGCCCAGCCACTTCCGCTGAATCGGGGTCATCCAAACCTCCTCGCACAGCCCGTTCTCACGTGCAGCCAGGATGTCCCAGTCGTATTTCGACTGGAAAAAGGTGCTGATCTCCTTGCGCGTCCAGTCCATGGAGACGGCGCCCCGCTCGATGTCCTCCGCCAGACCTGTCCACAGGTGCGAGGAGGGTGGGGGCCTTGAGCGAAACAGAGCGCTTGAATGCAGGGAAGAATAGTGGTAGCTGCCAGACAGCGTCTCCATCGGTGGCCCCACCATCATCAGACAAGCCCATGCCAGGTCAGCAGCAATGCAGAGCATGCTCATGACCCTCTGTGCCTCGTCGCCATGCCCATGACATGCCCAAATCCATGCCATTGCAACCACCCAGCGCCTAGGGTATGCACTCAGTGCACTACCCCTCCTGCACCATCGCTGGTGCCGCCATCCCCAGCCGCCATCCCCAGATACCCCCACCCCACACCCACGCCTAACACGCACCCTTCTCCAATGGCTCAGCGATCATTGTGATCTTGTTCTTCTTGTTTGGCGTCTCCGCGAAGCACTTGAGGGAGGAGGTCTCCACCACGGTCTCGCAGAAGGCCACCACCGGGTCCGCAACCTTCACCTCCACCTCTGCGTACATCTCCCGCAGGTCCTGTAGGGGTGAGAATGGTGGTGTTGCAGGTTGTTGTGTCAGGCAGGTTGCGGTGTCCATACTTTTCCGGAAGCCCTGAGGACCGATTGGTGACCGCACGGAGTCCGCTTTCCCAGTGTTTGTGCATGCAGGGCTTTTACAGGCGCGGCAAGCGGGTCGCATGTGGCCAGAGGCTCCGATGATCTCACAGCAAAACAGGCTGGGTCGGCCTGGAAGTCCTCCTCAGGCGCAAAGAGTCGTGAAGACAACCGCTGACACCTTCAACATCTCCAGTTCCACACCCTCCCAGAGCCCCCTCAGACCTACCTTCATGACGGAGTCCAGGTAGAGCTCCCCCGTCCCGAAGATGGTGTGCTCCCCGCTCTCCTCCACCTTGGTAACCAGCATCGGGTAGCTCTTGTTCAGCTTCCTGAGGCCCTCCACCTGGGCATATTGGTGAGGTTGGGTTGAAAAGAAGGAATCCACTCGACACCCATGCGCCAGGCATGCACCAGCACCTCCAGGGTGCCAGAATCGGAGGGGTCGCATGTGCACCCTCACAAGATGGCGTCTCCGTACACATGCATTCACACAATCGTGCTGTCGCACAGGCAGCCTTCAGCCCCTTCACACACACACACACACACACACAGACACACACACACAGACAAGCACCCCCTCACACCATCTTTGGGAGCTCGGAGGGGTTCAGCGGCTCAGTGGCAATTTTCACCACGGCCTGGGCGCCAAAAGTCAGTGGTGCGAAGATGTACGCCTCCTCGGCGCCAAACTCCGGGACCAGGGTGGCGGTCTTGGCCACCGTGGCGTCCAGCCCCCCCAGCAGCACCCAGTTCCCAGCCACGGCGCGGGCCAGGGGCTGGCGGGCACGACCCTGGGCCGCCCACACTCCCGTCACCGTGGCCGTGGCGGCGTCCTCCTCGTCCTCGGGCGTGTACGCCTCGCCCAGCACCCGCACCTGGGTGTGTGGTGAAGGGTTGGGGTGTGAGTGTTTGTGCATGTGTTGAAGGGTTCAGTTGGGTGGGATGCATGCACGCGGAGGAGGTTCCAGGATCATGGCTGGGCTGGTGGTCAGGTGAGTGGGCCTCCACCGCCCCACCATGACCAACTCCTCCCCCCATCCCCGCCCCCTCTCCACCTTGTCCCCCGGCTTGACGGTGCCGCTCAGGACCCGACCGAAGAGGTCAAAGGCGGTGGCATCGGCGGTGGGGAACAGCTTGGTGACGTAGACGGCCAGAGGCCCGCGCGGGTTGCAGGCGCGCATGTGGCCCGCAGCCTCCGAGTCCTGGGGCCCCGTGTACCACCGCGCGACCTTGGTGGCCGTGCCGGCGCGTGCGGAGGGCAGGCTGCGCACCAGCACTTCGACCAGCCCCGCCGCGGAGCCGAACACCGCGGTGCAGGCCTCTTTCAAGAGCGGGCGGACGTTGGCGCCGTAGGCGGCGGGGCGCAGGGCCACGCCCAGCTCCGCCATCAGCTCCCTCACCGCCGCGTCGTCCTCGCCCAGCACGGTGGCGTAGATCTTGTACAGCGGCTCCAGCACGAACTGCACAAAGGAGCGGTCGCCGCCGCCGGCGGGCGGCGCGCGGCGGAAGGCGCGCACGTCCGCGTGGTACCACAGGTCGCCCCAGAGACGGCGCGCCAGCTCGCGCGGGTCCAAGGCCAGGCGCTGGACCTCGGACTGCAGCACGGCAAAGGACTCCAGGGTGAAGGACCAGCCGTAGAGCGGCGCGGCAAAGGCAACGTTGCCGCGGCGTGGGTCCAGGACGCGGTCCGCGGCGCCCTCGGCGGGGTAGTGCGCGCGGACCAGCGCGTTCACCTCCTCCACGACGTGGCGCAGCTTGTGGTAGGCGTCTGCGGGGGGCAGCTTCAGCTCAGTGATCAGGCGGTCCACCTTGGTGACCACCAGCGCGATGGCGAGGCCCTCGGCCGCCGCGGCGCGCACCGCGCGCTCCGTCCCCGCCGCCGCGCCCTCCGCCGCGTCCACCGCCAGCAGCATGCCGTCCGACAGGCGCAGCGAGACCGACAGCTCGTCGCCAAAGTCGAGGTGGCCGGGCGCGTCCAGGATGCTGGCCACGTAGGACTTCCCGCTCAGGCCCTGCACCACCAGGCTCACCGGCGCGGCCTTGATGGAGATGCCGCGCCGCTGCTCGTCGGCGCGCGTGTCGGTGTACCGCATCGGCGCGTCGGCCAGCGCCGCCGCGTCGGGCACCACGTGCGTCTGCTCCACCAGCATGTCCATCAGCAGCGTCTTGCCAGCGTGGATGTGCCCCGCCAGCGTCACGTTCCGACACAGCTCCGGCGTGGCCAGCAGGCTGCCCAGGAACTCGGGGGTGAAGCGGGGGGCCAGCGCCGGGCCGCCGGCCTCGTGCCGGGCGCGGCGCACGGGCGCCACGATGGGCACCTCCAGCGGCTGTGCGTCCTCCTCCTGCACCAGGGTCTCGGTGCCCGCGCCGTACAGCTCCTCGGCGCTGGGGTAGTACTTCTTGTCCTCGTGCAGGACCAGGGCGCCGGAGGGGGCGCCGTCGTCCTCCTCCTCCCCATCCTCCTCAACCTCAGACCCTGCCTGGGCATCCATGTCCTCCGCCCCGGGCTGCTGCTGCACCTGCTCCTCCTCCTCCTCCTGCTGCACGGGAGGGCAAGACAACGTCAGGCGGCCCCGATGCTGAAGTATTTCCTCTGATCACCCGGCACCCCTGCCCTGCCACCCCAACCCCCTGCTCGCCTCGCTGCCGGACAGCTCGGGGCCCACGTAGTTGCCAAACTCGTCGTAGAGCGACTCGTCCATGGCGCCCGCGGTGATGCACCCTTCCACGCTCAGCACAGTGCCACGAACTCGACAACGGGCGTGGTCTGCGGAGGGAGCGTGAGGCAGGCGTTCGGGGCCACCGCCAGCTCTGCTGCGGGGTGGGTGATGGTCGAGCCTGCGTGCCCCCTTCCCCAAGACCACTCCCAGGAACTGGAAGGAACAACAATGAACGCACTGGGGGACCAGAATTCTGCACATCGCGCTGCATGGTGCTAGCCCGTGGGCAGGGACTCCCCGACGAGATCCTGTGTCAGGTGCCAGCCTGGCGCTCGGGCCGTGGCGCACTGAGAGTCGCGCCCTCGACTCCAGTCCTTCAAAGCCCGCCTGGTCGACCCATACGTGACTCTCACCCACATTCCAAAGAGACATCTTCTCTGCCTCGCGTGCAGCCAGGCACTTGGTGGACACACCTCGGGTAGAAGTTGAGAGGGATGGGTGACGACTTCTACGTCCGGTACTATATTGGGCACAAGGGCAAGTTCGGACACGAGTTCCTAGAATTTGAGTTCCATCCCGATGGCAAGGTGAGGGGATCCGTGCGTGGATGGATGCTGCGTGAATCCCCAGCAGGCTTGTGATGGTGGCCGGCCACGTCGAGGAGCGATGCCCTTTGCAAGCTGAGGAGGGCAGGCTGGCTTGATCATGGCTAAATCCATTTTCAGGCAACCCTTCACCGCGCCGATCTCCCTCATCACCCACAGCTGCGGTATGCGAACAACTCCAACTACAAGAACGACACCATGATCAGGAAGGAGGTGTACGTCACAGATGCAGTGCTTGCAGAGCTCAAGCGCATCATCTCGGAGAGCGAGGTGCGTGTTGTGGATGCTGCGCTGGGAAAGGGAGGGCAGTGATCTTGGTTGTGTCGCTGATCGCCTGAGCGTTCCAGGATGCTGTGCTGGAAGTGGAAGAGGAACCAAGCGCGACTGGCCTTGCCGGGCCAATATTAGCATCGCAGCACACTCATACCCGTGTTTCCAACACTCTAGCCATTATGTTGATGATTTCAACGTGCAAGTATGGATCAGACCGTCACCCTGCCCTGGTTCCCCTCCTGTTTGCCCCAGATCCTGAAGGAGGATGACGAAAACTGGCCCGTCCCAGACAGGGTGGGGCGGCAGGAGCTGGAGGTGGTCCTGGGTGGGGAGCACATCTCCTTTGCCACCACCAAGCTGGGGTCTCTCCTCCAGGTCCAGTCCAGCAAGGACCCAGAGGGCCTCAGGGTCTTCTACTACCTGATCCAGGTGGGCGGGGAGGGGTGCTCGGGACTTGCATGAATAGACCTGCAGAATTGTGGCACCTGCAGACTGAAAGTCCCGGACGAGTATCGCATCGCGAAAGCCTAGCTCTCAGCACCCATCCCACCCTGTGCAGGACCTCAAAGCACTCGTCTTCTCACTGGTGTCATCGCATTTCAAGATCCAGCCCATCCAGCGGTGACCGTGAGCAATCTGACCTTCCCCTGTGCCCTTTCTTCAGCTGTAATAGTGATTCCCGTAATGAACTATGGTGGGGACGATGGGTAGTGCGGAGGAATTTTGAGCTCGAGCAAGGGGTCCAGCGCGCGCGATTCGGATCTCACACACCATGGCATTGAGTGGGAAGATCGACTGAACCTGCTCGAGCGATGGCACTCAGGCGTGCCCTGTGAGCCAGTCTACAACCGATCTCATGCCAGGGTTTTAGTATTTGTATTGTTCCCAAAGAGAATCCTGGTAAGCCGCTACGCATCAGAAGTCCGTGCCCAGGAGTCGCGCTCGACCTCTCAAGGAGGACGCCGGCTTCCTGCACTGCAATGGATGGGGAGGACGCCATCGACACGTTCATGGCCCTCACCAATGCTCCCAGGTGAGTCGATCCCTCATCCGATGTGCGCGCAGGTCATGGCATGTGTGATTCTTGAAAGCCCCTGTCCACTGCAGGACACATGTGTGTATCTCGATTTCTGCCGTCCCATGACATAGGCACGTGGCCCAGCATGTACTTGACGCCCATGCTGGCGACCTGGAGGCTGGCATCAGCTTCTACCTGGAGGGAGGCGGCGTGGGCCACGGCGTGACCGGCCCGAGCGGCAGCCTGGATCCCGTTCTGTATACCGCCGCACTGTCTGCGCAGGAACAGCCGAGGAGCAGCCCTCTCACAGTGAGGAGCTGGGTGGATGTACTCTCGAGGGAGCAGCTGACGGTGGCGAGGGGTTATCCGAGCAGCCCTCGAGCACATGGTAGACGTGGTGATCACGTCACTTTCGTGTAACGAATCGCAGCATGCGCACAGCTCGTGTAAAGGCATCCACCCCCAGACGCCCCACCCCCCGCGCCCCTCAGGCATTTGGGAGCGACGAATGGGACATGATTCCTGCTTCCCCACGAGGCCCTGAGGAGGCGGGTGCTCTCCATGGGGGAGGGGGAGGAGGAGGAGGTGGAGGAGGAGGACGACGAGCTTCAGGTCCTCAGCAGCAACCTGCCACACACGCGCGCTGCCACGTCAGCGCGGGCCCAGGCGGCAGGTGGCGCGCCGGCCAGGGTCCCCTCCCCCGACGAGGGCCGGCGCCGGCTGCGCAGGAACAGGCCGGGTCGGGCCGCCGCGGCCGCGTCCTGGGCGCCAGAGGCCGGGTCCACGGAGGAGGAGGGCGAGGGGCCTCGAGCCGAGCCCGGACCCCACGCCAGCCTCGCCGCCGGCGCGCGGCGGCGGCGGGCGGCCCGCCAGGCCGCCCGCGCCTCCCTCCTGGCCCAGGCGCTGGTGGACCCCGACCTCGACGACGAGGACGAGCCCGGCTTCGCGGGGCCGGTCTCGGGATGGGACGGGGCAGGCGAGGCCTTGGGCGACGACGGGGAGTGGCCTGCCCGGCCGCCGGCGGGGCCAGCCACACTGGCGGCGGCCGCCGGCCTGCCGGACGTCGACCTGGAGGAGCAGCGGATGCTGCTCGCCGCCTACGCGGGCGAGGCCTACGAGCCGCCTCCGGCCCCCGGGCCATCCGCGGCCGGACCCCTGTCGCCGCGCGCGCAGGAGCGGGCGGTGTTGCGCTCCGAGCAGGACGCCGCCTTCCACGCCTCGCTGCAGGCCGACCGGGCCAAGGCGGAGGCCGCGCGGGGCGCCGCGGAGCGCGCGGCGCGCGAGGCGCGCGAGGCGGCGGAGGCCGCCGAGGACAGGGCGGCCCTCGAACGCGAGGCGCGCGAAGCGCGGGAGCGCGATCTGGACGAGCGGGCTGCGCGCCTGCCGGCCGAGCCGGCGGCGGAGCGGCCGGATGCCGTGCGCTTGCTGGTCAGGCTGCCAGGCGGGGCGCGCCTGACGCGGCGGTTCGGGGCGGAGGACGCCGTGCCGGCCGTGTTTGCGTGGGTGGACGTCAGCTGCCGTGACGACCCGGCGGCTCCCACCCCGGGGTCCTATCGCTTGGTTGCACAGGTGGGTTTGGTTCAGGAGCGGGGCTTAGGGAGGCAGGGTGTTCTGGACGTCATGGGGCATGGCCGCGACGGTCCAGGCTCGACACTGTGCTTGTGGGTGTTTTGGATCACTTTCGTAGGAATCATGGCATGGATCATCAGACGGCCATGAATGAAAGTTGGATCAAGGGCATCACTGACAGCTGATGCAGGGCAGTGATGCGAGTGGTCCAAGGCCCCAGTGCTTCGCGCAGCGCCATTCATCCTCACCTCCATGGCCTGTGGCCCACGTTACCCTCCTGCAGTTCCCACGCCGGGTACTGCTGCATGACAGTCAGGAGTCACTGGGGTCCGCAGGATTCAATGGCGGCCAGGAGATGCTCCTGTTGGAATCCACCACATGACCTTGCTGCCACCCCTGCTCCTCCCAAGCATCCCCTCCTTTCCTCACGCTCTCCGCCACGCATGCTCTTTCTCGATCACTGGCCTCTGCCCCCCCCCTGTAAGCACAGCCCTCGCATGAGTGGCATTCCAAGTTCAAGCTCAAGGGGTTTTGCAAGGTTTCTTGGAAAAGTGCTGCGATGCAGCCCTGCTAGCGCCAGGGAGAGACGAGACCAGGACTGAGGGGCAGCGGCTCGGCCGCGAGCGGCACCTTTTCCGGCTCCTAGGCCTTCAGGCTCGGCGCCCCCGCCCGCGGCAACCCCCTGGGCGAGGCGTGGGTCCTGAAGCCGCTGCGAAAGAAGGGGACCACCGCGGGCCTGGCCCCTTGCGCCGGTGGCTAGCCCGTCGCCGGGCCGCCGGCGGCCATCGCGGCTGCGCCAGCCTGCACCTCGATGTGGCAGCCCACGCTCGGGCGCCAGCCACCCAGCGGGAACCCGTGCAGGACAGCGCGGCGCGTGCTTTCTCGCGAGGGGGGCCTCTCCCGCAGGCCCGTCGCCGGGGGCCCTGCCCTCGGCCCCCCCGGAATTCGTCCAGTGCCTCGTGCATCGCCTGGGCCTGCGTGGCTTGCCACGACAGCACCGGCGCGGTGCACACAAGCTTGAGCGGCCCTGCCGGCCGGACACTCTGCGCGTCCAAGGCCGCCGCCTGATTCCCGGGCAGCTGCACTCCGGCCCCGGCCACGCCAGCGGGCGGCATCGCAGGGCCTTCCCCCCTGCACGCGGCGGGGGCGGGTGAGGGGGGCCCGCAGGTGCCCGGCGCAGGCATGCCAGGCATGACATGCGTCTGGACCAGGGTCAACGGCTCCATCCTGCCACGGGCAGGCGTCCGCGGCCGCTCCTGCGGCGACAAACGGGCGCCGTTTTCCGCCGCCGCCGACCCTCGCCCTCGTTTGGCGGGGGGGCTCGCCGTGCGGGGGCCCTGCCGCCTGGCCTGCGCATCGTCCGCCCGTCCCGGGGTCCTCGTCCCCGGCCCCATGCGCTGCGCAGGGAGTGGGAGGACGCGGCAGCGTCGCGAGCGGCCAGGACAGCGGCGCACGACGGCCTCCTCGGCCCCGCCCCTCTGCGTCCCGACTGGCGGCGCCCTGCTGCCGCACGCTTCCTCGAGGCCCCGGTCCTTGCAGGCAGGGCCGCCCACCCTGCGCCGCGTGGAGGGCCCGTGCTCGCCAGCGTCGGGCAGGGACCCGCCCGCGCGCTTCAGGGATCGCTGTCCACCCGCACCCGCCAGCAGACCGCCCGGCCCAGTGGCTCCTTGCGACGGTGCGAGGTGCGTGTGTGTGGTGTAGGCCGACCACGCAGCACCAGGCACCGCGCCGTCGAGGACAGCAGGGGGGCAGGGAGCGTCCGCCGGTGTGCACGCCTCCTCCGCCACAGCAATCAGCGCGGGGTCGGGTGCGGGCGAGGACGCCGCGACAAGGTCGGCCTCCGCCGTGCCTGCTGCTGGAGGTGCAGGCAGGCCAGCCAGCACTGCCACGGGCGGCAGGCTTCCCCCCCAGCACCAGTCCGGCGTCAGGCGCTCGTCCATGGCTCGACACAGGGTCCTCGTCTTCCCAGCGACGGTCGATCTGTGTGCAAGGACGAGCAGGGCCGAGATGTGCACACGCATCACACCTCACCCACTCCAAGGAAGAGGGCCCCTCAGGCCTGCTCCGGGGCGGACGCCGCCCCGGTCCCGCGGTGGGCGCTGCAACCCCTGCAACCCCGCTCACCTGGGAGATCGGGCAACCGAGTCGGTGAGCAAGGTCTTCAGGACCCTCAGGCGCCCCACCGGCCGCACATTCTCAGGGTTCCCATCATCGCAGCTGTTCAGCAGCGCCGGGGGCCACTCGATCACCTGGAGGCATAGTGTGCCCGGAAGCGAGAGCGTGGGCGGGTGACCGAAGGGATGACCTGCGTGTCCTGACGGTGCACCAGCGGAGGCACTGGCATGAGATCTCGAGCCCGGGACGAAACTGCTCCGCCAGCGATGTGCTCAGGGACCCCCCACCCCACCCCACTCATGCACCCCACCCACCCTTTCCTCCGCGCCCGACCTCCTGCACCGATCCAGCCACGGCCCTCTGCGCGTTGCCCTGGCCACGTATTGGCGGATGTGGTCCAGGCAGACCCAGCATTCGCGCCCTGCAGGGGGACAGGGGAGGAGGGGACTGGGGTCGCAAGCACTTACGGTGGGACACCGAGCGCCCTTGCAACCCGAAAGAGCAGTTGCACCGCCAGTGAAGTCTACAGGCGGCCGAGGCCGCAGCATGCGTGCAGGGCCATCCCTCCCAAGGCCCATGCGAGTCATGGGTTGTGGGTCGAGACTCGCCTGGATCCGCAAAGATGTGCAGCAACTGCGCGGGCCGGTCCAACATTGGCAGACTGAAGATGCGACTCAGGGGAAGCTGAGAAGGGGTTGCTAGTAAGCAGCCTTCATCCACGGGCGTTGGCGGGGGGAGGACTTCGCGATCATCCTGCATGTCCAGCTCAACTGCAGCCCGGGGAGCAGGGGAGGAGTCCGCACCCGCCACGCCTTGTTGCACCCGAGCGCCGCCGGCCGCTCGCTCCGAGAGCGCAGCAGCCAGGCGCTGCGCCTCCTCATTTCTGCGATCGATGTGGTGACAAGAGTCCGATTATTGTTTCGCAGCTTTCCAAAGCTTGCGGCCCCCTTCGGGCTTCACACACGTAAGACCCTGGACAGCCTGGCCCAGCAGCTCACACCTGGGACCAACACCTCCACCCACCCCAACACTTGCCTCATCCTATCAACGAGCCCCCCCCGCCCTTCGCCCCCCACACCAAGACTATTCCTCACTCTGGCATCCACTGTGCCATTGCATCAGCCTCGCGCCAGCCCAACAGACGCAGTGGATGCACAGGCAGTTTGGTACCTCTGCGCTCTGACGCAGAGGACAGAATCTTGCCAAACTGGGCGGGGAGGGGGGATTGTGGCGTGTCTCACATGCCGGCAGTGCGAGGGGTCTGCCCAACGGGAAGCCATGGTCACCAAACTGGACAGCATGTACCGCGTGTATCCGCTCCAGCCGACCTCAACCACCCTCAGGTGTATGAGGTGGGTCCCTGGTCTGCATGGTCCCACCCATGCCCCAAGCCGAATTTCAAAGCCAAATCACCGGGATAGGCGCAGCGCCAACACGTTTCAGATGGCACCATATCTGGCGGCCGGAAACGCCCACGGCAGCCGAGTACTCTTTCAAGGTCACCCAGTGCCTGCCATCTGTGTGGCGTGGCGCACAGAAGGAAGCTGGGAGACTGAGGATGGATGGACCATGCTCAGACTTACACACACACAGGCGACCGCGCATCCTCATGGTGGGGTTCCCAGACGGGGCAAACAGGGTGCAGGAGGTGCCAACCCCTCCATGCCTCTCCCATGACGAGCTCCCTTGCCCGAATGCTCCCGCAGCAGCAGCCCATCCCCCACTCCACCCTGCCCTTGCTCTCACCTGCATCAAACAGCAGATGAATGCTGGAGGGGCAGGCGTGCGCTCGCTCGCCGGCCATTTGATCGCCGGGGCAGACGCGCAGCTTCACGATCGAAGGCTTCCTGCCCTCTGCGACCCTCTTGGCGGGACACGGGGATTCGCTGCAGCCCTGCCCAACGCCCCCGTCCAGCCGCTTTCCCTTTCCCCGAGCATTTATTGCCAGCGCAGCCGTCGAGGCGACCGCCGTCGCGCCTGGCCCCACTTCAACACCCTCATCCTGCGGGGCCTGCTCCGCCCTGCGTGGCTCCTCACCGCTCGGCCCGCCCTGGCTCCGGCTCCTGGGCCTGGCTGGCTCCTGCGGCTTGGCATCGGTGCGCAATGGCGCGGCCGCGCGGCCGTGCGCCGCGGCCGCGCGCGCGAGGGCTCCGTGCTCCGGGCGTAGCAGCGCCTCCAGCAGTTTCAGGTGCTTGGGGGAGAGGTGCGGCGCGCACGGCAGCTCGCTCCAGTCATACCGGAGAGCGGCCTCCGGGGCAGGAGGCGTCGAGGATTGGGGCGTGGGAGCATCGGTGTGGGGATCCCCTGTAGCCCCCGCCAGGTCCTCAGCGGTGGCCCCATCGATGCTCAGTACCGGAGCCTGCCGCATGCCCACCTCGGCGCCTTGCTCCGCCGCAGCCCCTCCATCCTCCTTCGCTGCACCGCCCCCCGCCCCGGCATCACGCGCCCGGGCTGCATCGCCCGCCTGCCCTCCGCCCTCCTCCCCCCGTCCGTCTGCATCCTCCGCGTCGAGCCTGGCCGCCAGGGCGCAGGCGGGTTTCCAGCCGGGTCCCACCAGCACCACGTCCTCAGGCCCGACCGCCGGCCCCCGCCCCCCGGCGGCCGCCGGCGCAGCGGCGCACTGAGTGCACACCGCCGCCCCCGCCCGCCCCAACAGCACCAATGCCAGGTGGCAGGTCTGCGCGCACGCCAAGCACGTGGCGCCCGCGCCGGCCTCCAGCGCGCCCCAGGCGGCCTCTGGGGCACGCGCCGCGGCGAGTCCGCGCGCCGCCAGCGCCGCGCGCTCCGCGTGCCGCGCGCGCACATGCGCGAGAAAGGCGGCGCGCAGCGGGCGCAGCGTCGCGTCGCCGCCCGCCCGCCCGCCACATGGCGGCCCGCCGCGTCCATTTCCCTCGCCGCGCTCCTCCCCCTCGCCGCCCAGGCAGCTGCGCGCCCGGGCGCAGAGCACCGCCTCCAGCGGCACCGCCTCGGGGACTCCCCAGGCGCGGTGCGCCGCCCGCGCCCGCAGCGCGTGGGGCCACCAGTCGTCAAGCGCGAAGTTGACGGCCTCCCCCAGGTGCGTCCCCGCGGAGAAGCCGGCGTGGTAGGCGCGGGGGAAGGTCACCACGAAGCTGCCGGGCAGCTGCACCGCGCGCACGACGCGCACGCCGGCCCGCGCCGCGTCGCTGGGGGGGAAGATCGTGGTCTTGGCCGCCAGCGCGGCCGCGGCGGCCGCCGCACGCTGCGCGGGGCGCGTCGGCCGCGCCACGCCTGCGAATGCGCCGGCGGCGGCCGCGCTTTCCAGGGCGTCGGCGTCGCGCGCGCCCACGCCGTACCAGACCTTGGCCGCGCCGGCGTGCGCGTAGTTGATGGAGTACAGGTGCTGGTCCTCCACGTGCCAGGCGAAGGCGGAGAAGAGGCGCCCGACGTACAGCATGGGGCTGGTGACGCCAGGGACATGGGCGTGGCAGTGGCGCAGCACCGAAGCAGGCTCATGCGGCAGCACCTGGGGGTAGAAGGGAATGGGGGAGGGCTGGGTGGAAGGGGGAGCGTAGAGGAAAGGGTTCAAGGGTGTGGGTCGCGCTAGGTACCGCCCAGCATGCGCCTGAGAAGCAGACATGGGCCGGGCAGGCAGTGTGCACGATACAACGGCCCCGCCAACCCCAGGATCAAACCCACGTTCAGGTTCCACTTTGTGGCGCCCAACGGGTCACATGGGTGGAAGGCCGTGCCCTCCACGTCATTGCCGTACTCTACGATTTTTCCAGAGTTGGGCGAGCTCTGCAGGGCCCAGTACTCGCACTGCAGGGCAGGGCGTGACTGTGTGTGGTGGAGTGCAGGTCTCGCCGGCAAACACCCCCATGGCAGGGCTTGTGCGTGCAATGCTCACAAAGTACAGCCTGCTGCCGCATAGCACGCCCAGCGTGGGCCTCCAAGCGTCTGGAGTGCTCATATGCAGCCTGTGCAGCCCCATGCAGCGCCAGCCGCCACAACAATCGGGGATCCTCTCACCCCCATGCCCACCCTGTCCTGGTACCCCTCAACCCCTCACCTCAGCGGTGCGGGGTGGCAGCGGCCCCGCCAGGCCGCCGTACCACGCGGCCTCTGCCGCGGCGGCCTCGGCGGCAAACTCCTCCAGCGTGTACTCACGGTCTCCCTCCTCGAAACGCACCGAGTCCCAGGCCGTCCAGCGTTGTCGACCCAGGGCCTGGATGCGGGTGGTGAAACGGAAGCCCGGGACGTCTGCCAGGACCCGGCCGGGAGCCAGGGCGGGGGCCACGGGGGCGTGGATGAGGGCTATGCCGGCCAGGCTGGCCTCGGGCTGGATGGAGCGGATGTAGGCTAGGGGGTCGCCCCACTCCTCCGCGCTGGGCCGGTACGTGGGGGCATCAGGCAGCGTCGACAGCCAGGCCTCCTGCTCCTGGTGCCTCTGAATTGCTACATCCAGCTGTGGTGGTCGCGATGCGATGGGGGGGGTGGGGAGCATGCCCCCTCGGGGAGCACGGGTCTGGGCCCGACGGGTCCCGCGCATTCCCATGTGGTTGGGGCAGGCTCTGCTCACAAGCGCTGCACATACCTTATGCTGACGCCTGCTTCTGCGCCCAGAGCCTTCCATCGGTGCCTGCGCCTCGCGTGCAGGGGCGTCCGGCGAGGCTTTCGGGCCCCGCTGGGGCCCGGGGTGGGCCCGCATATTTCGCCAACAAGCTGGCGTGGTGAACCGGCACAGGAACACTCCTATCAAGTATTATATCATTCCTGCAGCGGCCCATGCATAAACACTCGACGTTTGCGGGCGATGTCGTGTGCTGCATTCCTGGAACCCCCCTCCCGTCGACATTGGACAGCGACCATGATTTCCGACAGTGCTGCGATCGCCGGTGATCCACGGCTTCCGACGGCGATCCTCTCATATTTACACTCGGGAGCTTCGTTAAGGTGTTGGGTCTTGATCGTCTTTCTGGCGCATTCGAAGACAGCATCGGAGCAAGGAGGTTGCAGGTCTACACCCGTGCACCCTCAAACCAATGCCCATCGCACTCCAGCAGGGAATACATCACGAACATATACAGTTATATAGTGTTCTGAAATGGAAATACTGTCTGTATGTAAGGACGCCTTCGTTTGTCATTTGCAAGGGCCACCGCCGTTACATCCCGTGTATCTGTTCCGTCCGGGTTGATCCTCAGCGCGCGCGCTGCAACAGACAGACGTGTTCGGACTCAGCTCATCAGCAGCGAGTGCCGACATGGAGGGCATTCCTTGCGGCCAGGCCTGATGTACAGCATTTAGAGCAAATACAAGGGCCAGCGCCAGCCACTTGCCCGCGTAGGTGCCCGCCTACTGGCCTCCCGATGCTGCCGGGGACCGGAGGTGGCGTGGGGACGAGGAGACGGGATGCCGGCTTCTGGCAGGGCTCTATGCGTGGCAGACGCGGCACAGTGCTGGTATGCGGCCATGTATGATCCTGGGCGCGTGGGGCCTGACTGGCACGGGATTCAGGGGTGTGGACTCTTGAGTCTCTGACTTCTGACGAGTCCTTCCCCTAAGCAGGCCATAGCCACCCTGGTGCTCCTGGGTGGGGGCTGGAGCCTGTTTCTGTACAGCAACCTGGTGGATGCCGAGGAGTCCAGCGACCTGCACCTGCACGTCGAGGAGGGCCGGAGGTCCACCGGCGAGGGCGGCCTGCGCCAGCGCCTCGCCCTCCTGGAGGAGGGCATCCGTGGCCTGGCCAGCGCGCATCTCGAGGAGGCAGCGGACCTGGAGGCCAGGGCAGAGACCGGTAGCGCGGGGGAGGGGCTGACGCTGCGCCAGAAGGTGTTTGTGGAGGGCGAGGAGGTGGCGGAGGGGTCGGCGCAGAGCCCACCTCCCCCGGTGGTCCAGACCGCACAGGAGGTCGTCGCCCAGGCTGTGGAGGCTTCCCGGCAGGCGCAGGGGACGGGGGGGGAGCCGGGCAGGCCGGACCTGGCCCTGGAGGTGCAGAAGGCCGCCGACGCAATGCGACGGCGGCGCGGGGCCGAGGCCGCAGAGAAGCGCCGTCAGCGCATGGAGGAGCGGCTGGCAGAGCGCGCGCGGGCCGCAGTCCCACTGCGACCCCGGCGGGACCCACCCAACGGCACCGTGCTCACGCCCGCCGAGCTCACAGCGTGAGCCTCAAGGGTGGAAGGGGCGCCAGGGGCTGGCGCATCTGTTTGATTCATTCCCAAGCGGTGCGCCTCTCGGCTGCCGCGGCACGCTGTAGCCCTGCGATGACGGCCAGCTCCGCTGGCATGCAATGCCACGCCACAGGGAAGTCCTCTCAGTCCCCCCCGCCCCCTCCCCCCTTTCCTCCTCCAAAGTCGCCGCAAGGAGGTGGAGGATGCCATGCTGCACGCTTGGCAGGGCTACGTGACCTTCGCCTGGGGCCACGATGAGCTCTGTCCTATCAGCCAGACGGGGAAGGATGACTTTGGGGGCCTGGGCGCCACCATCGTGGACTCCCTGGACACCCTGCGCATGATGGGTGAGCGGGGGTGGGATGGCATCGGGGTCGATGCCTGGGACCCCGAGGTCCGAGTCCGAGATCCACTCTTCTCATCGCTTGGGACCAGCCCCAGCGCAAGTGGAGGGCGGTTACTGTCCTGTTCCTCTGAATCTGATCCAAAATCAAATCCCTCTCCCAAGTGCCCCCCCCCAAACTCATCAAGGCTTCACTGAGGAGTATGAGCGCGCGCTGGGCTGGGTGCGCAGCGGGCTGAACCTGACCGTGGACTTCAACGCCTCGGTGTTCGAGACCACGATCCGGGTGGTGGGCGGCTTCCTGGCCGCCTACGAGCTGACTGGGGACGAGGTCCTGCTCAAGCGCTCGCTGCAGGTGGCAGAGCGCCTGCTGCCGGCCTACGACACGCCGACCGGCATCCCATACGGCACCATAAACCTCAAGACGCTGGCGCCGCGCAACCCCAAGTGGGCCTCCAAGGCCTCCAGCCTGGCCGAGTTCGGCACGCACCAGCTGGAGTGGTACAAGCTCAGCGCGCTGAGCGGGGACCGGCGCTTCGCCGACCTGGCGGAGCACAGCATCCGCTACCTGAACGAGCAGTTCCCGGGGCAGGGCCTGATGCCCCTGTTCCTCAGCCCCTCCACGGGCAAGTTCACCTCCCGCCGCATCTCGCTCGGCGCCCTAGGCGACTCCTACTACGAGTACCTGCTCAAGATGTGGCTGCTCAAGGGCAAGACAGATGACATGTACCGCACCATGTGGGAGCAGGTGGGCTTATTTGAGAGGGAGGAGTGAGGAAGCATGGGGCCCCTTGGGTTGGAGGCGGGACGCCCCTGCGCTATGCAAGCTGTCAGCGCTCTTAGACACAACACTCATGTCGCTTGGGTGTCTTGAGAGGTGCAGCGACGTCGTGGTGCCCGCTCCGTACCCCTATTCAGTATACATGCCCTTGACATTCCCCCTCTCCACCACCACAACGACAACCAGGCCATGGATGAGATGCTGGAGAAACTGGTGCTCAACAGCACGGAGGGGCACATGTACATCGCCGAGCTGGATAGGTAGGGGTGAGGGTGGGGGGAGAGCCGGCAGGCGAAAATCATCGTGCAAGTTCAGGAAAGTAATCAACAGCAGTCAAGGGGCCCCTGCTCTGCTATCATGGCGCAACCCTTCCGTCGCTGCCCTTCAGCACCGATTTGTACCATGTCCACCCTTCTGCCCCGCCACCTCCACACCTTCAAACAAGGACACACACACTCAAGCGCCCCCCCCCTTCTCTCCCCACTACCCTCATGCAGGAAGACGGTGCGGCACAAGATGGACCACCTGGTGTGCTTTGTCCCCGGCATGCTGGCCCTAGGAGTGCACTCCGGAGCAGTGGGCGGCGAGAAGGGGGAGCGCTACATGGCGGTGGCGGCGGGGGTCACCGAGACCTGCTGGCACATGTATGATCGCCAGGCGTCGGGCCTGAGCCCCGAGATCGTGACCTTCCGGGCAGGGGGCGCGATGCGTGACGGCGGGGCCTACAACCTACTGCGCCCGGAGGCGGTGGAGGCCTTCTGGTACATGTGGCGTGTGACGCGGGACTGGAAGTACCGGGACTGGGGCTGGGCCGTCTTCCAGACCATGCAGCGGCATGGGAGGAAGGAGGCAGGGTTCTCCGGGGTCAAGGACGTGCGCGAGGCGGAGCCCACGCCGGACGATACGCAGCAGAGCTTTGTGCTGGCGGAGACCTTCAAGTACCTCTGGCTGCTCTTCAGGTGTCGGGGGGGGGGGGGCGGGGGGGTTATGGAGATATGGGGGTCCTGGGGGCTGGGGCCCAAGGTTTGACCTGGGGATGTAGAGGAGGCGAGTGGGAGGCGGGCCTGGGAAGGCTGGCACGTCGCGCGACGCCTTTGCGGCTGTCTTGCACCCGGTGTGCACCTCTCCACTCCACCCCTTTGCCTCGCTGCAGCGAGGACACCTCTTTCGATTTCGAGACGACGGTGCTGAACACGGAGGCCCACCCCCTCAAAGTGGTGCGCCAGCCCCTGAGTGCGGCAGACACAGACACGCAGCGATGAGGGTGGTGTACCGTGATTGCTGCACGCAGCGTGCGCCAGCCTCACGGAGAGCTCACTCAGGCTCTCTGTGTGGGATGCCGCGCATCGACATGTGAGGGCTGTGGATCGGTGCGTTCTCAGTCCCAGCTCATCACAGTGTACTCCTGCACGACCATTCATGATCAAGGCCAGGTGTATCGGACATGCCTGGGAGCAGGACTTGCTCAAGAAGAGATTACTGTCGCCTGCACATGCACAAATTCTTGTGGGAGGATGAGTCAGCGAGATCTTGTCCAGGCGCGGAAGGGATGTGGGTTTCGTTCCGGGTGTTTGAATTCAACCGGATGGAAGGCAGCCTGCTGATGGATGCTGACGATTGACGATTCACAAACATTTTAACGCGAAAACCCGACGAGTTCCTCATTCTCAAGCCGCTGGTCGACACCATGGGGGAGCTAGAAGCGGTGCTGGCCCCTCTGCAGGGCCGGGCTCCCTTCCCGGCCGACGCGGCCCTGTCCTACACCGGCCCGGTCCCCCGTCGCGCCCTGCAGGCTCTTGTGGCAGAGCTCACCGATCACCCACGACTGCGCTGCCTCGCCCTCCAGGGCTGCGGCCTGGACGATGCCGGGGCAGACCTGCTGTCCCGGGTGGTGGCCTTCAACCCCACCCTCGAGCGCCTGGACCTGCGCGGCAACGCCATCGGGGCCCAGGGCGCGCAGCTGCTGGCCAATGCCCTGCGCACGTACAATGTGGGAACCCTGCGCGCGCTGTGCCTGGAGGGTAATCCCTGCATCACACAGGCGCCGGAGCTCTTCCCCGGCGGCCAGACCGAGCTGTCGGCCCAAGCAAGCTCCACTCCCCGGGCCGAGAAGGGGCACGCCATGAGTGCGCCCTCCCCCCTGAGACCCCTGGACGCCAAAGTGGAGCGCAGGTGGGGGCTTTTTGTGTTGAGAATGAGGATGGAATCGGACATGCAGGACATATGCCATGTCCTGCACCAGCACTCTGAGAGCTTGAAACAGTCATGGTGGACCTTGACAACACGATTCAGTCCCTGCACATGGCTTTTTTGTCCAACCCCAACAGGATGTTGAGCCTGGAGCACGGCATTGAGGAGGCTGCCGAGCAGCTGTCCAGCGTGCTGACCTGGCGCGAGCGCTTCGACGTGGCGTCGGGCCAGATGGCCGCGGTACTTGAGATGCTGCAGACCGACACTGAGGCCATGCGGTGAGTTTTATTTGCTATTCTGGGGGTGTTCTTCAGGTGGAGCATATTGTGTCTGCATCACTACCAACAGAGGGCGCCGAGGGGATGCTCCAGCACGGTGCGTGCTGACGCACTGCCTCATCACGCCCCGGCCCACCGGCAACCCACACAGCACTCGGCTGGAGCTGGTGGAAAGCGCGTCACCAGAGGCCCAGCAGGCCGTGGCCGCGCTGGCGTCCCAGGTGATGCCGCAGTTGCAGGCCTTGGGCGACGCGCTGTGCGCACTGCGCGATGACCTGGCGGGCAGCGTGGTCGCGTCCCTGCAGGCGTCCGTGGACGCGCGGCTGACGGCCCACGGGGAGAGCACGCGGGTGGAAACTGCGGCGCTGGCCTCCGACCTGGCCGGTGCGCGCGCCACGGCGGGGCGAGCGGAGATGGGCGCGGCGGCGGCAGCGGCCGAGGCCGCGCGCGCCGCGGCCGGGCTGCAGGCGGTGAACGCGACGCTGCGCACGCTGCGCAGCGACGTGGCCGCCGCCTCGCGCGTCGCCGGCGACGCCTACCGCGCCGCCTGCGAGGCGGCGGCCGGCGTGCGCGGCGCGGGGCGCGGCGAGGGGCCTGAGGGCGCGGCGCCAGAGCCCGCCGCGGCGTCGGCCGAGGCGCTGGTGGAGTCGCTGGCGCTGCAGGTGGAAGAGTCGCTGGAGGGCGTGGGGTCGCGCTGGCGCGGCGCGCTGGCCGACCTGGCCGGCGCCGAGCTCGCCGAGCT
>NW_011934127.1:179863-185856 GCF_000733215.1 Auxenochlorella protothecoides
GGGTGGACGCGCTGGCGGCGCGGGTCGGCGCCGGCGCGGCGGGGCTGGCGGGGTGCCACGCGGCCCTGGCGAGCGCCGAGGAGCGCGAGGCGGCGCGGGAATCGCGCGAGCGTGAGCGTGGCGCGGGCCGCGCCGCGGTGCTGACCGCGCTGGAGGCGGGGGTGCGCCGGCTGGGCGCCGACGTCAGCACGCTGACCTCGGAGCACCTGTCCCTCGCTCAGGCCGTGGAGGAGATCGAGGGGCGGCTCGTGCAGTCATGCCAGGCGGAGGCGAGGAGTCTCGTCCCCGAGCCGGCCGCCGGAATCGCGCCCAGGCTGCCTGCCCTTCCGATCGCCGAGAGCCTCCAGCAGGGTCCCGGTGCGGTGGGGGGGCGGTGGAGGGGTCTGGAGTGGTGTTTGCGGGCCAGGGAGGGGCTCCTCGCACAGTCCTCTGGGCAGCAGCTTGCAGGAGCCTCTGTCCCACGGGGAGCGACAACTCCCATAAAACCATCCACCCTTCCTCACAGCGAGCCACCCGCTGGGTGCGCTGTCGAGCCGCACGCTGTCCGGCGTGGAGGACCCCAGGCCCCGTCCTGGGCTGGAGGGGGGTTCCTGCGAGGTCGAGTGCCTGCGGGCTGGCCTGGCCATAAACACGCGGGAGACGACGCAGCTGGCGGCCATCGTGAGGCTGCAGGCGGCGACCATCGCGCGGCTGGAGGCGCGCCTGGACGCCCTGGCGGGGCCGGCGCGGCGCGACGCCGTGGCGGCGGAATGCCCGGCTTCTGCGACGGGGCGGGATGCGACGCAGGACGCGCAGGCTGCTGCTCGGGACGCACATGCGGCCATCGGCGACGCATGTGCTACGACCGGGGTCCGATCGCAGGGGCCGGGGCGGCGCGGGCCGAGCGGCGGCCTGCAGCTGGACTTGGCCTCCCTGGGACCTGCGCCAGGGGAGGAGGCTGCCCCGGCCGCTGGCCCGGGACCCTCGCCCTCGCTCGCGACGCTGTGCTCCGCCTTCAAGCAGGCCGCGTCCCGGCCGCAGGCAGCCTTGCAGCTGCACACCCCGCGCGTCAAGTCCGCGGGCGAGGTGGACGTGCAGCTGGCCTCCCACCCGCTGGGGGGAGGTAAGGAGGGCGGCTCGGCCTACATCCAGGCGGTGTACGCGCTGACGCCGCGCCGCGCGGCGGCCGCAGCCGCAGCCGCCAAGCCCGCAGCGCACTAGCCTTGGTAGCCCCAGCGGGACCCCGGTACTGGCTGGATGTAGATCAGCACCGCTGCCGGATGCCGTGCACGCGAGTGTGGGTCCCTGATCATTGTCATCCAAGGCCCTGCATTCCCCGATTGAGCGCTGTCCGATCCGAAAACCCTAGACGACGAGGGAACTGCCCCATCGAGACGCGTGCACGACGCCGGCCCACAGAAACCATGCGCAGCTATTCAACCTCATCGCGACAGGGACATGGCAGGTCGTGATGCTGGAGCAAGGACCAGGGAGCCTCGCACCGGCGGTGACGGTGCCGGAACCCCTGCCCCCCCTGCCCGTGGACGTGTGGGTGCGCATCCTACAGCTCATCTTCACAGAGGACCTCACCCCCCTGAAGAGCCTGGTGCGCCTCCAGCTCGTGAGCCGGACGGTGCTTGAGGCGGTGCGCTCCCTCCCACTAGCCACGGAAGTGATCTCGGAGCCCGCGCTCCAGTCCCTTCGGCCCCTGCTCCAGGCCTGCCCCTGCGCCAGCCTGTCATTCCATAGATCCGTGGATGGAGAGAGCCTACTGCGCCACCCGGGCTTCAGGGCGATGTCGGGGCGCACCCTGACCAGCCTGAGGGCGGTGGTGGCCTGCACCGACACGCTGAGCCGCTTCCCGGCGCTGGAGCGCCTGGTGCTGGAGGCGGGGGCCATCCAACGCTTCTACCCCTCCGTCCTGCACGGAGGACTGCGGAACCTGCGCTCCCTGTCCCTCGTCCGCTTCCCTGAGATGGAGCTGCAAGGCCTGGACCCAGTCCTGCTCCCCTCGCTCCGGGTGGGTGGATCGTGGGGGAACGGGGCTCCAGCCCGAACGACCCAGGCGTGGGGCCATGCAGTCCTGCACAACCGCGAGCGCACCCCGGCCCAGCACCCTCCTCCCCGCAGGAGGTTCACGTCACGCCCCGCCCGCTGGCCCTGCGCTGCGCTTTCCACCTCGCCCTGCCGCCCGCCCTCCACCTCGACCGCCTCGTGCTCCACGGCTCCTTCCCCGACATCACCAGCCCCGCCTCGGCGCCCGTGGTGGACGTGGAGGCCGGTGCCCTGGCCCGGCAGGTGGCGGCCTGCCGCATCGAGGCCCAGACGCTGAGGGTCGCGATGCCCCGCCTGGACCTGCGCCCGCCCCGTGCGCTGTGCGCGGTGGACCTGCTGCGTGAGCTGTGCTGCGTGGGCGCCACCTGGACAGAGTGAGCGCGCTGGAGGGGAGGGGGTGTTTGTGTGGGCAGGGAGCGTCAGGGTGTCCTCCGGCCAGCAGCTTCCATCTCGTACTGGTGGGCTCGAGGGGACAAACCCCACCTTTGCAACCCAGCAATCCAGCTGGCATGGTCACCCACACCCTCTTCAATGGCAACCACAGGCTGGACCTGCGAGAGCCGGACGGTGCTTGAGGCGGTGCGCTCCCTCCCACTAGCCACGGAAGTGATCTCGGAGCCCGCGCTCCAGTCCCTTCGGCCCCTGCTCCAGGCCTGCCCCTGCGCCAGCCTGTCATTCCATAGATCCGTGGATGGAGAGAGCCTACTGCGCCACCCGGGCTTCAGGGCGATGTCGGGGCGCACCCTGACCAGCCTGAGGGCGGTGGTGGCCTGCACCGATACGCTGAGCCGCTTCCCGGCGCTGGAGCGCCTGGTGCTGGAGGCGGGGGCCATCCAACGCTTCTACCCCTCCGTCCTGCACGGAGGACTGCGGAACCTGCGCTCCCTGTCCCTCGTCCGCTTCCCTGAGATGGAGCTGCAAGGCCTGGACCCAGTCCTGCTCCCCTCGCTCCGGGTGGGTGGATCGTGGGGGAACGGGGCTCCAGCCCGAACGACCCAGGCGTGGGGCCATGCAGTCCTGCACAACCGCGAGCGCACCCCGGCCCAGCACCCTCCTCCCCGCAGGAGGTTCACGTCACGCCCCGCCCGCTGGCCCTGCGCTGCGCTTTCCACCTCGCCCTGCCGCCCGCCCTCCACCTCGACCGCCTCGTGCTCCACGGCTCCTTCCCCGACATCACCAGCCCCGCCTCGGCGCCCGTGGTGGACGTGGAGGCCGGTGCCCTGGCCCGGCAGGTGGCGGCCTGCCGCATCGAGGCCCAGACGCTGAGGGTCGCGATGCCCCGCCTGGACCTGCGCCCGCCCCGTGCGCTGTGCGCGGTGGACCTGCTGCGTGAGCTGTGCTGCGTGGGCGCCACCTGGACAGAGTGAGCGCGCTGGAGGGGAGGGGGTGTTTGTGTGGGCAGGGAGCGTCAGGGTGTCCTCCGGCCAGCAGCTTCCATCTCGTACTGGTGGGCTCGAGGGGACAAACCCCACCTTTGCAACCCAGCAATCCAGCTGGCATGGTCACCCACACCCTCTTCAATGGCAACCACAGGCTGGACCTGCGACTGCTGGATCACAGGCTGTGGCTGGTCCCCCCCACCCCACCTGACGCCCTGGTCCCCGCGCCGGCAGTGGGCCTGCACCCGGAGGACCTCCTTGTGGAGGCGGCGCGGGTCCCCTGCCTCATGGCCACGCTGTCGTGGAAGCAGTCTGGCATCTGCCGGTACCCCGTGGTCGTCCTGTCCCGCTTCGACCCCAGCCCAGGGGACGACAGCGACGGGGCGCGCTGAGGCCGGCTCGGAGTCGGTGTGCCTGCAGGCGTGGCGGTCTGTCGCCAGGCCCAGGCTGTTGGCGGCGCCCCCCTCCCGCGGCACCACTCCTGAGCAGCTTCCGGAACAGGCGCAGCCGCCTGGCTGCCTCTTCCACCCCCCCCCCCTCCAATTGCGCCCCGGCACCCGGTCTGCCCCGGTGGTGCTGCAAGGCGGTCACTTGCATGTCGTGGGGTTGGGTCTGCCGCGCCGCGGCGTGCAGGGCAGGGCGGGCTGCGGCATCGAGCCGGGTGCACGGGTGTGCAGTCACAAGTCAGGCATGCACGCTGCATGCCAAGGGGCGGGCGCAGGCTCGGCGCGGATTCCAGGGGGCCCTCAGCCCGCCGTCGCACCGGCGAGGACCATGCGGTGGATGGAGTCCCGCACAAACTCCTTGATGCGAGCGTCAATCTTCTCCCGGTCGATGGCCTTGAAGAGGCCCGTCTCCTGCCGCTCCGCGTACGCCTCCTCCTCCTTCTTCCTTACCTGGTCTGTCAGCTTGTCATGCAGCTGCAAGGAGTTTGGATGCGGGATGTTTGAGGACCAAGCTGCAAGAGGCGGCGGGGCAGGTCGCAGGGTGGGGTCGATGCATGGCATCAGACGGTCCCCTCCACCAGCGGCACACGCCCTCGAGTGCCACGGCGGAAACTCTACTCTCGGAAGTGCACCATCAGTGTACTGCATCAACACACACACACACACCCCGCTCTCCTCACCCACACGACGCACCTTGGCAGCTGCCTGCAGGGACAGGCGGTTGGGGTGGCCCGGCTGGAGGTACTTGCCCAGGCGGCACGCCACCACGCCCGACACGTACTCGCCAAAGTCCGCGTCCGGCTCGTCCCAGGTCGACGTGTCCCGCTGCGGCATGCCCGCCGAGAAGAACTCGGGCCCGGGCAGCGCCGTGGGCACGCGAGCGGCGGGGGAGCTTCGCCGCCCCGGCTCCGCCACGGCGGCGTCCCACCTGCTGCGTTTGCGGGCGCCCTGCCCGCCTGCCCCGTTCCGCGCGCCGGCCTCGGCCAGCGCGGGCGTGCTCAGCGACCGCGGCGGGTGGCTCGGGGGCAAAGGCGGCGGCGGCGGCGGCGGCGGCGGCGGCGGGGTCGTCCCCTCGCGCCGCAGCATGCGGCGCAAGATCCCACGCCGCCCGCTCCCTCTGGGCCGCAGGGTGCTGCTGCTGGCCCAGATCTCCGCGTGCGAGGCCCTGTCCAGCAGCGTCCGCTCGGGGCTCCGGCCGTGCACACTGGCCGGCGTCATGACCCCTGGGCCCCGCGAGCGGCGAGCCGCGCGCCCAGTCCCCCGCCGACATGGAGCGCCGCGGCGGCGCCCCCGCCGGCGACCCCCACGAGGCCGAGGGCGAGGCGTGGCCCGGGAGCGGGGCGTGCGTCGTCGGCAGGTACCTGGGCGCGTGGCGCGGCCAGTGCTGCTGCGAAGTCGCCGGCGGCGAGGGGTGCGCGCCGACGGCGGGCGGCCAGGGTCCAGAGGCTGTTCTGGCGGCCCCCGGCGCGGCGCCGTACGCGGTCAGGCTGCCGCTGGCGGCGGGGGAGAGCGCCGCCGACGCGCCGGGGCCGATCGCGCCAGGCCCGCGCGCGCGGCGCATCCCCCCACCTTCCCCTCCCCCGCCCCGCGGCAGCAGCTTGTCCAGCAGGGCCAGCGCGGCGCCGCGCACGTCGTAGGCCGCGTGCGCGGTCAGCGCGCGCAGCACGTCGGCGAAGGAGCCGTGCGCGGAGCGCGTGGCGTGCAGGTCTTCCGCGCTCAGCGGCAGCGCGTCCGCCGCGCGCAGGGCCTTGGCGGTCAGCGCCGCGGCCGCCGCGCCGCGCGCGCCCAGGCCGGGCCCGCCGTGGCCCAGCACGCCCAGCAGCTGGCGCAGCGCGCCGCAGCGCACCAGCTCGCGCCGCACGGCGGGCGCGCCGCTGCGCAGCACCACTTCCAACAGGAGGGACAGGTCGGCCAGGCGCGCGCGCTGGCGCAGCGTCAGCGGCGTGTCGCCCGGAGGCGGCGGGCGCGCGTCGGCGCGGTCGCGGCGCCGGCGCGCTTCGCCGCCGCCGCCCCACCCGCCCACGGGCCGCGCGTCCAGGGCCAGGTCGCAGAGGTTGAACAGGCGCAGCAGGCGCAGCACGCTGCCGGGCCCGGCATCGCGCAGGCGGCCCGAGGCCGGGCTCACCAACTCATC